>NC_057801.1:532287219-532295464 GCF_018294505.1 Triticum aestivum | reverse complement strand
ACTGGCTCGCCAGACACCTCGGCCAGGAAAAGCCAAGAACAATGGCCGCACTAACAAGCCTCATGACCCGCTTTTGCGCGGGAGAGGATAGCTGGCTGGCAAGATGCAGCACCAGCGACCCAAGTATATCCGAGGTCAGGGATGGAAATGGGAAACCACGACGCAGAAAGGACCAGCGCCGGACTAAGGGAAATGACCCAAAGAGCACGGCAGTCAACGCCGGATTCAAAAGCTCTCGGCAGAACAACAAAACACTGCCTCTCAAGGACAATAGCGACGAGCTATCTAACCTAAACAAAATCTTGGACAAGATATGCCAAATCCACAGCACCTCCGGGAAGCCTGCAAACCATACCCACAAAGATTGTTGGGTCTTCAAACAATCCGGCCGACTTAATGCCGAACACAAGGGGCTCGAAACACCAAGTGAGGACGATGACGAACTCCACAAGCAGAGCACCGACAAACAAAGGAACTTCCCACAAGAGGTCAAAACCGTAAACTCACTTCATGTGACAACAGGCAAAAATAGAGCGGCGCCCACCAAAGTACGCGCCGCACGGTCCACCCCAACGGAATCCCGACACTGGATGTCAAAACCAATCACCTTCGACCATCAGGATTACTCCGGAAGTATCCGGAACGCAGGATGGACTACTCTGATATTAGATCCTATAATCAACGGACTACAATTTACACAAGTCCTAATGGACGGCGGCAGTGATCTAAACCTACTATATCAGGATACAATCCGCAGAATGGGGATAGACCCAACCAAAATATGCCATAACAACACTTCCTTTAAAGGAGTGATGCCAGGTCCACATGCCCATTGTACGGGCTCTCTACCACTAGAAGTTGTGTTTGGTTCATCCGACAACTCCCGTCGCGAAAAGTTAATCTTCCACATCACCCCATTTAAAAGTAGCTATCAAGCACTATTGGGACGCGAAGCTTTCGCCCGCTTTAATGCAATACCGCATTATGCATATCCTACACTTAAAATGCCCGGTCCACAGGGCATCATTTCATTAAAGGGAAACTTCGAGTGTCCCTCAAATACGGAAGAACGTGAGACTGCCTTGACAGCCACACACTAATCTGGCTTTGCTGATCAAAGCCCCTAAATAGGTCATTCACACCCCGGACACGGTTAGGCGAGTCCGGTATAAATAAACAAGGGGCTTACTAGCCACGCACCCCTTTACAAGGGGCTCCACGCATGCACAAAAAGAGACAATAAAGCTCAATTTTATTCATTCTTTGAATCATACTCTGTTTATTTCAAAATACATCTTTCGCACAAACTCTTTTTCCAACTAAGTTCTTCTCTTTTACAGATGAACACCGTGCTACACCCGTCCAGGATATGGCACAACGGAGACATAGGCGCAGACGTGCAGTAGGGACCCGTTGCAAGGACTCTTTTCAGATTAAGACCCTGCGTAAACCTTTTCTACTGTCTCTTGTTGATACACATCCCCCGGTTTTTTGCTATAACCAAGGAGGAGGCTGGCGTTTTGGCATCGGCCGCGCCAGAAATTTTCGCGCGTACCTGGACACTAGGGGCTTAGGGCATTGTTATGCCCGTTTTCATAAAGACCGAATACCTTAGGGAGTGTTCGGCGTCTCGAGTTAGGCCCTATATGCATCAGCTACGAATCATGTCTTTGGTCAAATGTTGGGTTTGCCCGGCTCCTGTGTTTTGCTACCTTACGTTTCGCTCTATCGGCTAACGCGGCACCAGGAGAACTACTACAATTGTGCCCCGGTTCGCCTAGGCGAGCACCTCAGTAGAGAAAGCCGAAAACTGACTGTCATGATATAGCGAGAGACTAGTCAACCACTCGATCGACCACCGGAATGTTTAGAATTCCTCCGCTTTAACGAAGGACCGTTTCCCGGTCAGGCACATACGCGCCCCGAAACTCGGAGAGCGCAGTGCCCCTAGGGGCTATATAGTAGCCCCACCATCGGACTCCTATGGCTAAGTGAAAGTGATAAAGCATTATAGTCCGGTTGCCTAGTTTGCTACGATATCACCTCCTTCACAGGACCAAGACGTTGGATTAAGTGTGAAAATGCGCTTTTTTTTGCTAACACCCCCGTACTATGTGCGTGGGGGCTGAAGCCGAAGACTGCCATCTTTCAGGTTATATACACATATACGTCAACGGCCGCACAGGAGGTATTTTAACACTTGAACGCTCAAGTATAAAAATCCGTTATATTATATTTGAAACATGGTTTCACACATCATACATGTCATTTGAACATAACGTTTTTCGAGCACTGCGACTCTATTAAACGAGCGCCCTGTAGGACTTCCTCAAAATAGTGCTCGGCTGGTAATCGGCTTCTGTCCGAATCCTGGGATGCAACATCGGTGGACTCCATCTCTGCCCAGTATGTTTTGACACGGGCGAGAGCCATCCGTGCACCCTCTATGCATGCCGACCACTTCATCGCCTTGATATGCGGTACCGCATCAAGGAACTGCTGCACCAAGCCAAAATAACTCTTCGGCTCGGGCCTGTTCGGCCACAAATGAGCCACGACATCCTTCATGGCTAGTCCGGACAACCTATTCAGCTCAGCCCACTCGGCCAAATGATCGGTCAATGGAAGTGGACGCTCCGGACTATGGAATTGCGACCAAAAAAGCTCTTCCATTCCGTGATCCTTTTGGCCCCGGAAGTGTACGACTGCGTCTGCGGCACTCACCGCCAAATTCAGATAAGCATCCTCTCCACCCCACAACTGGCCCAACTGAGCATACTTTGGATCCGTGAATTTCCTACGCAGCAGAAAAGGCTTTCCAGCCGCAATATCCCCGGCCTGACGGAGCTCCTCCTTTATAGCCCTCATCACAGAGCGGGCATCCTTGGCTTCGGCGGTGGCCTTCTTCGGGTCCCCTTGCTCCGCTCGGCGTTCTCTTTCAAGAAACTCATAGCGGTCGGTAGCATCCTTCAGCTTCACGGCCATTTCGGCCATTTCCTCCCTGCTTCGGCAGTGAGTAGCCTGTTCGGCTTTTAGCTCTTCGGCCGCCTTCAAGGCAGCTGCATTACTTTTTATGGCTTGCTCCTTGGTTCGGGCAAGCTCCGCCCGAAGGTCCTCCATAGCAGCGGCGCCATCTGCATTATGCATACATGTCGTAAGGCACGGGCGTCAAGCTCCCTTACCAGGTGTCCGCGGAGAAGCCACATACCTTGTGACTCGTCAAGTCGTTTGTTGACCAGCGCGATGTCCGCATCCACAATGTCAAGTTGCCGCTTCAGTTCGGCAACCCCATTAGTCCGGCTGGCCACCGAACGCTCCACCACCTGTACAGAAAGGGCGACATCTTACAACTGAGATTATGATCCTCGGCACACTGTCGCTTTCGACAATGTACCGAGTCTCAGGGGCTACTATCTATATAGGGCACGTTCTATATGCAAAACTGTCAGAAGGTATATCATTTTCGCGTACCTCAAACCCCGTCAGTAAACTTTAGACGGCTTCATGCAATCCGCTCTCAGCGGATGAAATCCTTTCAACCACCATACCCATTAACGCACGGTGATCTTCTGAGATAGACGCTCGCTCGAGCAGATCCTTCAGCTCCTCCGACCGCACACCAGTTGGTGCCGGACCACCCGGTCCTGCCGGACTCGGGGAAACCCTCCGCGACGACACCTCAGGGTCGTCCGTCCTGCATGACGGTACGGCAGATGGAGGCATTTCGCTCTCCATCATCTCCGGATGAAGATCCCCCAAAGATGAGCTCTGCTGAGAAGGGCTGAGATCCGAACTACAAGGTAAAACTTCGGTTATCTTCAGAAATAAAAACAGGGATGTCCCTTATTACAAAACTCCCCTTTCTACTTACGGCTCACTAGAGGGCTGATTCCCTTGAGGAAATAGTGCGGCCGGGCCTTCTCCTGGCGTAGGGCCCTCTAGTGAAGATTTCTTCCCCTGCTTTGAGGCCTTGGCCTCCGGATCTTCAGAAGCGGTCCTCTTCTCCCCCTGGAGGGAGGGATTCTCGATCCCCCCTTCTTGAGAGCCTCCTTAGCGGAGGCGGTAGTTTTCCTGTTTTCCCCTTTGCCCTCTTCTAAAGGCGCAGCCTCCAGCATCCTGATTAACACAGGATCCGGCGTGGTCTCAGGGAGGGGGGCCGGACATCGTATCAGTTTTGCTTTTGCTATCCACTCTTGTTCAAGGGATAGCTGGTTAAAGGGCAAGTTTATGATAAGTGTATGGACAGCGTGTCCGGGCACAGGACTACTTACTTGAGTATTCGGGCGATTGAAGCTCAGGCCTGCGTCCTCGGTCAAGTCTGGACACATCTCTTGTGATCCGAAGAACAGTTTATACATCTCCACGGGCGTCGCACCCATGAAGTGTTGGAGAGCTTGCGGTCCCTCTGGATTGAATTCCCACAGGCGGAGGGGGCGACGTTTGCAGGGCAAAAGGCGTCGAATCAGCATGACCTGCGCCACTATGACCAGATTGATCTCCCTCTCTTGGAGGTCTCGAATACGGCCCTGCAATAATGGCACGTCCTTGGACGGCCCCCAGTCAAGCCCTTTGTTGACCCATGACACCAGCCGTTGTGGAGGGCCCGAGCGAAAGGCAGGCGGCGCCACCCATCTGGTGCCCCTGGGAGCGGTGATGTAGAACCACTCCGGTTGCCACAAACCGAGCTCCTTTTGAAAAAAGCCCTCGGGACACGGAGCGTCAGCTCTCTTGCTTATAACTGCCCCTCCGCACTCTGCCTACCGCTCCTCGATCATCTTCGGCTCCACGTTGAAGGTCTTGAGCCACAATCCGAAGTGAGGAGTGGTGTGGAGGAAGGCTTCGCATACGACAATGAACGATGAGATGTGGAGGATGGACTCCGGATCCAAGTCATGGAATTTCAGCCCATAATAAAACATGAGCCCCCTTACGAAGGGGGCCATCGGGACGCCTAAACCCCGACGGAAGTGAGACACGAACACCATGCTCTCACCAGGCTCGGGAGTGGGAATGACTTGCCCTTGGACGGGCAGCCTATGTGAAATCTCGCCGGTTAGATACCTGGCGTCTCTCAGCTTTAGCACGTCTTCCTCCGTGACGGAAGAGGGCATCCACCGGCCCTGTAGGTCGGAGCCGGACATTGTCAAAGGTCCGAAGCGCCTGAATCTGGAGCCTTGGGTGTTGGAACTCGGGGCGAGGGGCGGATTCAATTGAAGATTGAAGAAAAGGAACAGGCCTTGGTCTCGTTATAAAGGGACTGAATACCAAGAGCCGTCTCCGTAACCGTTTGGGACTCACCTTCAATGGAGGGGGCGTGCCAACGGGCGCGGTCGGGTTACCCACGTCCGTATTGATGAGAATCCCAGAATAAGGGGACACGATCTCTGCTGTGACAAGACGTGCCAAGGAAACCGCTTCACTAAACGCGCTGAGGTGGAACAATAAAAACGATTCGAGTAAAGGCTTGGCCGTGGTGTGATGTCATGACACGAAATACGTCAGCAGATTGAACTTGTGTAAATATTATTCTCTCTACGGTGGTATGTGGAATTTATTTTGCAGAGCCGGACACTATCCTGGTGTTCAAAATCTTCTATGAATTATTCGGAGGAGGAACCCGCCTTGCAATGCCGAAGACAATATGCCCGCCAGACTCGTCGTCATTGAAGCCTGGTTCAGGGGCTACTGAGGGAGTCCTGGACTAGGGGGTGCCCGGATAGCCGAACTATCATCATTGGCCGGACTCCAAGACTATGAAGATACAAGACTGAAGACTTTGTCCCGTGTCCGGATGGAACTTTCCTTGGCGTGGAAGGCAAGCTTGGCAATACGGATATGTAGATCTCCTACCATTGTAACCGACTCTGTGTAACCCTAGCCCTCTCTGGTGTCTATATAAACCGGAGGGTTTTAGTCCGTAGGACGAACAACAATCATACCATAGGCTAGCTTCTAGGGTTTAGCCTCCTTGATCTCGTGGTAGATCTACTCTTGTACTACCCATATCATCAATATCAATCAAGCAGGAGTAGGGTTTTACCTCCATCGAGAGGGCCCGAACCTGGGTAAAAACATCGTGTCCCTTGTCTCCTGTTACCATCCGCCTAGACGCACAGTTTAGGAACTCCCTACCTGAGATCCGCCGGTTTTGACACCGACACCTGTCCTCAATATGCTGCTTGGGAGCATCCACAGATTCCTCCACCAGCCTTTCGCGCTTCATGCGCAGCACGACATTCACGTCCATACGTTTCTCGATGATGACGTTGGTCCTCTTCAACAAGGCAGTGGTCTCCTCCTGCTGCTCTGCACTTCCGACGATCTTCACCCTCAGCAGGTCACGCTCGGCCTGGAGCTTCTCATTTCTCTCCCTTAGTTTCCGGATGATGTCGGGAGCTTGTTCAAACGAGGCTTTCATGAGGTCCTGCAACCTCGCCCAGCCGGAGATCTGATCCATCTGGATATGGACGATCACATGCATGAGCCTGTAAGAGTCCTCGCTGATACATCCATTTTGCATCATGTCTCCTACTGTTATTTATGTTGTTTTATTGTATAATAATGCTTTTTGGAGTAATTCTAATGCCTTTTCTCTCATAATATGCAAGGTATGCACCAAGGGGGAGAATTCTAGCAGCTAGAAATCTGGACCTGAAAAAGCTACGTCAAGCTACCTATTCTGCACAACTCCAAATGAGCTGAAACTCCCCGAGGATTTTTTATGGATTATTTAAGGAATATTGGAGCAAATAAGTACCAGAGGAGGGCCACCAGGTGGGC
The DNA here is from genome assembly GCF_018294505.1 of Triticum aestivum. Classification (NCBI taxonomy): domain Eukaryota; kingdom Viridiplantae; phylum Streptophyta; class Magnoliopsida; order Poales; family Poaceae; genus Triticum; species Triticum aestivum. The sequence goes on along the minus strand of NC_057801.1, from coordinate 532,288,684 downwards.
ACAACCCACCTGGGCGCGCCAGGAGGCCCAGGCATGCCCTAGTGGGTGCTGCCCTCCTCGGACCACCTCCGGTGCCCATCTTATGGTATATAAGTCATTTTGACCTAGAAAAACTAAGGAGAGGACATTCAGGAAGAAGCATCGCCGCCTTGAGGCATAACTTGGGCAGGAGCACTTTTGCCCTCCGGCGGAGCGATTCCGCCGGGGGAACTTCCCTCCCAGAGGGGGAAATCATCGTCATCATCATCACCAACAACTCTCCCATCTTGGGGAGGGCCATCTTCATCAACATCTTCACAGCACCAACTCCTCTCAAACCCTAGTTCATCTCTTGTGTTCAATCTTCGTATCAAAACTATAGATTGGTGCATGTGGGTGAATAGTAGTGTTGATTACATCTTGTAGTTGCTTACTATATGGTTTATTTGGTGGAAGATTATATGTTCAGATCCATTATGCTATTCAATACCCCTCTGATCTTGAGCATGTTTATCATTTGTGAGTAGTTACTTTCATTCTTGAGGTCACGGGCGAAATCATGTTGCAAGTAATCATGTGAGCTTGATATGTGTTCGATATTTTGATGGTATGTATGTTGCCATTCTCTTAGTGGTGTCATGTGAACATCGACTACATGACACTTCACCATATTTGGGCCCAAGGTAATGCATTGTGGAGTAGTTATTAGATGGTGGATTGCGAGAGTGACAGAAGCTTAAACCCCAGTTTATGCGCTATTCCGTAAGGGACCGATTGGATCCAAATGTTTAATGCTATGGTTAGAATTTATTCTTAATACTTTTCTCGTAGTTGCGGATGCTTGCGAGAGGGTTAATCATTCATAAGTAGGAGGCCTGTTCAAGTAAGAACAGCACCTAAGCACCGGTCCACCCACATATCAAATTATCAAAGTACCAAACACAAATTAAGCCAACATGATGAAAGTGACTAGATGAAATTCACATGTACCCTCAAGAACACTTTGCTTATCATAAGAAATCGTTTTGGCGTGTCCTTTGTCTCAAAAGGATTGGGCTACCCTGCTGCACTTTTGTTACTACTATTGTTACTTGCTCGTTACAAATTATCTTGCTACCAAACTACTCCGCTACTTACAATTTTAGCACTTGCATACATTACCTTGCTGAAAACCACTTGTCATTTCCTTCTGCTCCTCGTTGGGTTCTACACTGTTACTTATCGAAAAGGGCTACAATCCACCCCATACACTTGTGGGTCATCAAGACAATTTTCTGGCACAGTTGCCAGGGAGTGAAGCGCTCTTGGTAAGTGGAAGCAGGTAAGGAAACATTATTACTACGTGCTGAAATTTATTGTCACTTGCTACTATGGAAAACAATCCTTTGAGGGGTTTGTTCGGGGTATCTTCACCTCGACCGGAACCAGAATTAGTTACCCCTCAACCTACTGCACCTATTGAAAATATTGAATATGAAATTCCTTC
>NC_057801.1:532286890-532287209 GCF_018294505.1 Triticum aestivum | reverse complement strand
GGTATGTTAGAACAACTGCTAGCTAATCCTTATGTAGGAGATGGAACCGAACATCCTGATATGCACTTGATATATGTGGATGAAATTTGTGGACTACTTCAGCTTGCAGGTTTGCCCGGAGATGAAGCTAAGAAGAAGGTTTTCCCTTTATCTTTGGAGGGAAAAGCATTGACATGGTATAGGCTATGCGATAATATTGGATCTTGGAACTGGAACCGCTTGAAATTGGAGTTTCATCAGAAATTTTATCCTATATGCATCTATTTCATCGTGATCGGAATTATATATATAATTTTTGGCCTCGTGAAGGAGAAAGTAG
>NC_057801.1:532284639-532286203 GCF_018294505.1 Triticum aestivum | reverse complement strand
ACACTTTGAAATATGCTTATCTTGATGAAAAGAAGATATATCATGTTATTATTAGTGCTAACCTTTCAGAACATGAAGAAGAAAGATTATTGAAAGTTCTAAGGAAGCACATGGCTGCTATTGGATATACTCTTGATGATCTTAAAGGCATTAGTCCCACTCTATGTCAGCACAAGATTAATATGGAACCTAATGTTAAACCCGTTGTTGATCACCAATGTCGGTTAAATCCGAAAATGAAAGAAGTGGTAAGAATGGAAATATTGAAACTTCTGGAGGCAGGTATAATCTATCCTATAGCTGATAGTAGATGGGTAAGTCCTGTTCACTATGTCCCTAAGAAGGGAGGTATTACTGTTGTTCCTAATGATAAGAATGAGCTTATTCCACAAAGAATTGTCACGGGCTACGACATGGTAATTGAGTATAGAAAATTAAATAAAGCTACTAGAAAAGATCATTACCCTTTGCCTATTATTGATTAAATGTTAGAAAGATTATCTAAGCACACACATTTTTGCTTCCTTGATGGATACTCTGGCTTTTCACAAATACTAGTTTTACAATCTGATCAAGAAAAGACCACTTTTACTTGTCCTTTTGGAACATTTTCTTATAGACGTATGCCTTTCGGTTTATGTAATGCACCTGCTACCTTTCAAAGATGTATGACTGCTATGTTCTCTAATTTTTGTGAAAAGATTGTTGAGGTTTTCATGGATGACTTTTCTGTCTATGGGAAGTCTTTTAACGATTGTTTAAGCAATCTTGATCGAGTTTTGCAGAGATGTGAACAAACAAATATTGTCTTGAATTGGGAGAAGTGCCACTTTATGGTTAATGAAGGTATTGTATTGGGCCATAAAATTTCTGAAAGAGGCATTGAGGTGGACAAAGCCAAGGTTGATGCAATTGAGAAAATGCCATGTCCTAAAGATATCAAAGGTATTCATAGTTTCCTTGATCATGTTGGTTTATATAGAAGGTTTATCAAAGACTTTTCTAAAATTTCTAGGCCTCTTACTAATCTTTTTCAAAAGGATATTCCCTTTATGTTTGATGATGATTGTATGGAAGCCTTTGGAACACTAAAGAAAGCCTTAATCACTGCACCTGTTGTTCAACCACCTGATTGGAACTTGCCTTTTGAGATTATGTGTGATGCTAGTGATTATGCTGCTGGTGATGTTCTAGGACAAAGAGTTGATAAGAAACTGAATGTTATTCATTATGCTAGTAAAACTCTAGACTGTGCTCAACGAAACTATGCTACTACTGAAAAAAGAATTCTTAGCAGTGGTGTTTGCTTGTGATAAATTCAGATCTTACATCATTGATTCTAAAGTAATTGTTCACACTTATCATGATGCTATAAAATATATTATGGAAAAGAAAGATGCTAAACCTAGACTCATTAGGTGGATTCTTCTGCTAGAAGAATTTGATTTGCATATCACTGATAGGAAAGGAGTAGAGAACCCCGTAGCTGATAACTTGTCTAGACTTGAAGATATTCTTGATGATCCACAACCAATTAATGATAGTTTCCCTGATGAACAACTAG
>NC_057801.1:532207544-532283122 GCF_018294505.1 Triticum aestivum | reverse complement strand
GTATTAGCTCATTAGATGAATGGAGAACCCATGCTTATGAAAATGCTAAGTTATTCAAATAAAAAGTTAAAAGATGGCATGATAAAAGAATCCAAAAGCGTGAGTTCAAAGTCGGAGAATATGTTCTTTTGTACAACTCTCGTTTCATATTCTTTGCAGGAAAACTCCTCTCCAAATGGGAAGGGGCATATGTCATTGAGGAAGTTTATCGATCCGGAGCTATCAAAATAAATAATGCCGAAGGGACTAACCCGAAGTTTGTCAATGGGCAACGAATAAAACACTATATCTCAGGTACGCCCATTAATGTTGAAAGCAATGTTAACCCAACTTTGACACCGGAAGAACACATAAAAGAGTCCTTCCGGAACACTCCAAAATCGTGAAAATAAGGAGGTACGTGATACAGTAAGTAAAAGGACTCCGAAAAATCCGCAAAAATATTTTTTGACAGTATTGGAATATTTAGAAAATTAGGAAAATAAGAAACTTCTAGGAAAGTCACCCTGGTGGGCACGATACACCAGGGCACGCCAGGCTTGCCTGGCGAACCCAGGTGGGTTGTGCCCACCTTGGGTGCTTTCCGGTCTTCTTTTTTCTTCCGTTTTGCTTGTTCCCCAAGATAAAAAAATCTATATATACCTCCCGAACCTGTTAACCTCCATATCGCGGAGAAATCTCCTGTTTTCTTGTCTTCCTGTTTTCTGTCAGATCTGTTGAGCCAGGCATCATGTCTTCTTCCCCCTCTGATCGTATGGAAGAAGATGCTTGGTTGATGAAGATCGACATGAAGAGAGATGACCCCGCTGGAGAAGCCAAGGAGGACAAGAGCAAGGAGGACCTTGGAGATCATGTGCCGATGGATGAGCAAGCATTGACCGCTGATGAGGAAGAGGAAGATATCCTTGAACCCTATTATGCTCATCTTACCCCCGTTGAGATTGCAGCCTTCATGATCATCAAAACGGTTCGTATACAAAATAAGTATCTCAATCGTGAAAATATTTTGCACACGGAGCACATCGCTTCCCTGTGGAGATTCATCCGAAGATTGGAGAGCCTCTTGATCCTCAAAGACCGGATTGCATCTACTTCATCACCACCATCTTCTTCATCACCACCGAAACAAAACTAAGTATTGGGTATGGGCACTCCCCTTGGCTTTCGTCAAGCTTGGGGGAGCTGCCCCGGTATCGTATCAATGTCCACTATCTTTTGCCTTTATTTTCTTAGTTCGATCCATGGTTATATTTTGCTATTAGATGAATAAAAGCTTAGTTCGATCCTTTCTTTTTGTGAGTTTGCTTAGTGATCAATCCTTGTAATCATGTGAGAGGTATAATAAAGTTAGTTTGAGTTTTTCCTACTTTACTTTCTTGCTGCAATAAAAAGAAAGGAAATAAAGGAAAAAGATCATATGCTAATCTTATGGTAAGTGATGACTTTACACAAGGAAAAATATAAGTAGAAATTTTATTGTAGATTGACAAACATAGCATTGGTCAATGATGCAACACATGAAATAATTAAGAAGGGAAGAGAAGATTCACATATAAATATATTATCATGGAAATCTTTTGTGATTGTGAGCACCCATCAAAATATTATATGCCAAAATTGTTGACGTTGGACAAGGAAGACAACTTAATGATTTATGTTTGTTCATATTCACATAGAAGTCATATTGTCATAGATCCTTCAACATGTGGTGCTTGCCCCTATCTTTGCTAGCCAAAAATTCCGCACTAAGTAGAGATACTACTTGTGCATCCAAAACCCTTAAACCCTATCTTGTTTGAGAGTCCACCATACCTACCTATGGATTGAGTAAGATCCTTAAACTAAGTTGTCATCGGTGCAAAAGGGCAATAAAAATTGCTTATAAAAATGTGAGATCATTTAGTGTAAGGGAAAATTGAGCGTTGTACGAACTTGTGATGGTGAAGAATAAAAGCGATAGACTGCATAATAAAGGTTTCCATCACAAGGGGCGGTATAATGTGACGTTCTCTTGCACTAAGGGGTTGAGCATACAAACAAAAAGCGCATGGCAACCTCTGCTTCCCTCTGCGAAGGGCCTATCTTTTACTTTCATGTATTTAATTTTGTGCAAGAGTCAAAGTTTTTCTATCTATTCCTTTTATTTTTCTCCTTTGGCAAGCATCATGTGGTGAGGAAAGATCTAGGCACATATGTCCAGTTGAATATGGGTGGCATAAGTTATTATTGTTGAAATCACCCTTGAGGTGAGTGTGTTGGGAGGCGAAACTATAAGCCCCTATCTTTCTTTGTGTCTAGTTGAAACATTTTGCTCATGTGTACGCGGTGAGTGTTAGCAATCATAGAAGACTAAATGATTGTTGAGTATGTGGACTTACCTAAAGGCTCCAATACGTGACCCTTCCTGAAAAGATGATGAATTCTAGTTGCAAAGTTGACTAAGAACATAGTTTGTTGGTTTCCAATAGAGTTTATGCTTTATACTTCATTGTTGTGATGAATTGTCACTTGTTCATGAGAAGTCTATGATAAAAGTTCTATAATAAAAGTTTTATATTGAAGTTTGTTGCTGTTATAATAAGTCACATGATGCTGCTATGTCCGTATTTTTGTTTTTATCGACACCTCTCTCTCTCTCTAAACATGTGGACATGTTTTTTGATTTTGGTTTTCGCTTGAGGACAAGCAAGGTCTAAGCTTGGGGGAGTTGATACGTCCATTTTACATCATGTTTTCCTACTATTATTTTTGTTGTTTTATTGTACAATAATGTTTTTGGAGTAATTCTAATGCCTTTTCTCTCATAATATGCAAGGTATGCATCAAGGGGGAGAATTCTGGCAGCTGGAAATCTGGACCTGAAAAAGCTATGTCAAGCAACCTATTCTGCACAACTCCAAATGAGCTGAAACTCCCCAGGGATTTTTATGGATTATTTAAGGAATATTTGAGCAAATAAGTACCAGATGAGGGCCACCAGGTGGGCACAACCCACCTGGGCGCGCCAGGAGGCCCAGGCGCGCCCTGGTGGGTGCTGCCCTCCTCGGCCAACCTCCGGTGCCCATCTTCTGGTATATAAGTCATTTTGACTTAGAAAGAAAATAAGGAGAGGACATTCGGGATGAAGCGCCGCCGCCTCGAGGCAGAACTTGGGCAGGAGCACTTTTGCCCTCCGGCGGAGCGATTCCGCCAGGGGAACTTCCCTCCCAGAGGGGGAAATCATCGTCATCATCATCACCAACAACTCTTCCATCTTGGGGAGGGCAATCTTCATTAACATCTTCATAGCACCAACTCCTCTCAAACCCTAGTTCATCTCTTGTGTTCAATCTTCGTATCAAAACTATAGATTGTTGCATGTGGGTGACTAGTAGTGTTGATTACATCTTGTAGGTGATTACTATATGGTTTATTTGGTGGAAGATTATATGTTCAGATCCATTGTGCTATTCAATACCCCTCTGATCTTGAGCATGTTTTATTATTTGAGTAGTTACTTTCATTCTTGAGGTCACGGGAGAAATCATGTTGCAAGTAATCATGTGAACTTGATATGTGTTTGATATTTTGATGGTATGTATGTAGCCATTCTCTTAGTGGTGTCATGTGAACATCGACTACATGACACTTCACCATATTTGGGCCCAAGGGAATGCATTGTGGAGTAGTTATTAGATGGTGGGTTGCGAGAGTGACAGAAGCTTAAACCCCAGTTTATGCGCTATTCCGTAAGGGACCGATTGGATCCAAAAGTTTAATGCTATGGTTAGAATTTATTCTTAATATTTTTCTTGTAGTTGCGGATGCTTGCTAGAGTGTTAATCATAAGTAGGAGGCTTGTTCAAGTAAGAACAACACCTAAGCACTGGTCCACCCACGTATCAAATTATCAAATTACCGAACACGAATTAAGCCAACATGATGAAAGTGAATAGATGAAATTCCCGTGTACCCTCTTACTTATCATAAGAAACCATTTTGGCTTGTCCTTTGCCTCAAAAGGATTGGGCTACCTTGCTGCACTTTTGTTACTACTATTGTTACTTGCTCGTTACAAATTATCTTGCTACCAAACTACTCTGCTACTTACAATTTTAGTACTTGCATACATTACCTTGTTGAAAATCACTTGTAATTTCCTTCAGCTCCTCGTTGGGTTCGACACTCTTACTTATCGAAAAGGGCTACAATTGACCCCATACACTTGTGGGTCATCACTCACCTGCCTGCGAAACATTTTCCCAGGCCGCCGCGACACAGGAGGACATCTCTGCTGCTTCCGGGGCGCGGCCGGACAACTCTACTGCTCCCACGGCGCGGTCGCACCAGTCTATTGCATCGACGGTGCGGCGGGACCTCCAAGATGCTTCGGTGGCACGGCAGGACCTCCGTGCTGCTATGGCCACACGGCGGGACATGTCGGTTGCTTTCATGGCGAGGCGGGACATCTCTCGTGCTTCCGCTTCCATGCTCGCCTCTCCCTGGTGGCAATCTCTCAACCCAGAACTCACACTGGCCATGGCAGACGCAAGGGAATGATGATGAATGACTTGTTTGTTTTTGTGGATGAGGAGTTGAGAAGGAATGTGCAGTCACCTTGGAGTAGTAGTATTTATAACCGAGTACTAATACGCTCCTAAGTGGGAAACCGTTTAGGTTTTGATCGGTGTGAACATGTTTGCAATTTGGAATGTGACGGGACGCAGGCTCAAAATTTATTGACGATTCTATAATTTCTAAGTGTAGCACTATTCCCGGACGGCGTTACATGGGCACGCTTTCTCGGCCGCATATGTGGCGTTTGCACCATAGGGTGCACCACAATAGGCAATATCACCATGCGTCTTGTTCAAAGAATCGTGCGTGCTCGTTATTACCATCGTGCACGCTTGTTTTAATTAGAATGTGTGCCCGTCTAGCGCGCACACGTTGATCTGTCTAACTGTTTCTGTTTGTTGTGGCTAATCGCAAACAGTTCATCCGTGTGAAGTGTATGCCATCAATTGCAGACACTTTGATTTGACTGACCGTTTCTATTCTGTTGCCTAATCGCAAATAGTTAATCCTTCTGAAGCATATGCCCTCAATCGCACACACCTTTATCTAGCTACCCATTTCTGTTGTTCCGCCTCATCACAAACATTTAATCCGAGCGAACTGTATGTCGTATATCGCACACGCCTTCATCTGGCTGCCTGTTTCTGTTCTTCTTCCTCATCGCAAACAGTTCATTGAACTGAACCGTATGCCCTGCATCGCACACGCAACCAAAATCTGAACCGTGTTTGATGCATCCGTCATCACAAACGTTTTACACCTTTTTTGATGGGTTTTTTACACCACCATTTGCGATTATTGCATCGCACACAGTTTCGTCGATGGGTCTCTGATCGTAGTGTCGCGTTAGCAGCATCCTGCAGTAGTGGTACGACACCTCCGAGTTCTACACACGTTCAATGTGATGACGTCCCTCGAGCTCTTGATCCAGTAGAGTGTCAAGGAAGTAGATGAGTTCCGTCAGCACGACAGCATGGTGACGGTGATGGTGAAGTGATCCGCGTAGGGCTTCACCTAAGAATTCCGAGAATATGACCGGAGGCGTAAATTGTGGAGGGGGCGCGACACGGCTAGTGTTGGGGATATAACTACTGAGTATAAACCGCCCAGGAGGGGCCGGGTTATACTCATAAATAGTCATCCGCATTGAAGCCCATGAAGACAAGGAATACGGTGCTTTACTATTGAGATCTAAAGGCCCAAGGCCCAAAGGCGGATTAGAGCCCGTACACATAAACCGCCATGTAATATGTAACTTGTGTTGTAACGTAGGAAAAGGTAGAAACCGAGCCGGACACGTGTATGAGTCGGTGTCGGGATTCTGTAAACCGTCGGGCGTCAACCTGTGTATATAAAGGGACGACCCGGTGGCAGTTCAGGGACAAGAAACAACAACTCGAGATCTAGGTAAAGTAGATTTGCTCCCTGATCATCGAGACCCCATCAATTCCACCACAACTGGATCGTAGGCTTTTACCTTCACCGCAAGGGGCCAAACTAGTATAAACTCCCCGTGTCCTTTGTTCGGTTTAACCCCTTTAAGCTAATCTCGTTGTGATGGCTCCATGACTAAGTCCTCACACTAGGACATCTGACGTGATAATTCCATGACAGTTGGCACCCACCATGGGGCTATCGCACGATGGTTTCGAGTTCTTAAAGGGCAACTTCGAAGGACTCAAGGGATACGCTGTGGGCCGGAAGACCAAGAGTCGTCGCGGCAAGCTCTACATCGATGATGCGGGCCGGGGCCCCGACGCCGGCTCAATCGAGTACGGGTATAGGGTCCCCTTTGGAGGAATTCACGTCTTCATTCGGCAAGATCGGCGAACCGGGCCCTGAGCCGGGCATCTGCGCCGACCTCATCGAGATGGCTCAGCGTGAAAGCCCTGCCCAGGTTCAGCCTGCCATGAAGCATGCGTTTGTAGGATTCATCAGTGGTGCGGAGTCTAAACCGGTGTCCGACGGTGAGACGGTCGTTTATTCAGATGGTGAATCATCCACCGGAGAGACCGAGTCACTGTACCAACTGCAAGATGGCCGGTTTGGGGGCTGTTCTGATGGCGACAGTATTCCGGACCCCCTTGAGCCGCCGAATCGGGTTGCGATCTTCATGGCCGGTACGCATCCCACGCAACACTCTTCATCAGCAGCTGCAATGATTTCCGGATCGGTAGGTGGGGCAGGTGGCCCCGCGCACCCGTCGGCTCAAGTTCTGTCCGGTTTATTGGACGCCTGGACGACATTGTTAACCACAGAGGTTACCGTGGACAATTGAGATCAGCATAACACGGAGGTCACAAAGCTGCGGGATCAGATAGCTCAGGCCAAGGAGAACTTGGCGGTTGAGAAAACCAGGATGGCTGAGGAGCGGGCCGCTTTGGATGCTCAGGCACAGTGGATTCAAGCAGAAAATTACCGGCTCATGCTAGATCAGAACGCTTCAAACAACGTGTTGAGGAGGAGGCATCGATCTCGTCTACCACCGGTTTATGAAGCAATGAATCTCTTCAACACGCCAGGAGCAGGAACCAGTAATCCAGTAGCGGTAAACCGGATTGAAGCACCTGGGATAGGAGCACCGGATCAGCCCCGGGCAATGGACCCGCCTCGTTGGAACCATGACCCGCCTCAGTACATGCCGACACCGCCGGGTCACTTCTCCACCCGTTTGGATAACATGATCGCTGTGGCGTCGTGATTGGCAGCTATTCCAATGGAGGGCGAGTCTCCAGCAGCAGTTGAGACGCGGCGCGCTAGAGATCTTCAAATGGCTATGGTTCAGCAGTAGGCCAATTCATATAGTTGAGACAGAATTCATTCAACCCCCCGCCCAAGCCGGAGTTACAGCAGGCACATTGATGAACCGGCTGTATCAGCAGCAAGAGGAACCGTAATGCCCCTCGGAGGCCTAACCCGGCGGGCGGTGGTGCAAATGCTCATAACATGGTGGATAATGGCAGAGTGCATCGAGAAGCCGAGTTAGCAGCACAGTACGTGGACCGTCAGCTTACTCCGGTTCATCCGACGACTTCAGTGGAACGAGGTCTTGCTTTCAGCTCTTGGGGGTGCCGTGTCTTACCCCGGCTCTACGCAATGTGCGGCTGCCCAAGGATTTCAAGGGTCCGCATAAGGTGCCCAATTACACTACTGACTTACCCCCCGAGTCATGGGTTGAAAGCTACGAGATGGCAATGGAGATGCTGGATGTAGATGAAGCGGCATGCGCTAAATACTTCACCATGATGTTGGATGAAACGGCTCGCACTTGGCTGAAAAGTTTGCCGGCTAACTCCATTGGGTCATGGGCCGAGTTAAAAATCCCGGTTTATAACGAACTTCAAGGACACATGCAAGCAACCCATGTCAATTGTGGATCTAGCCGCTTGTGTCCAAGAAGAAGGTGAATCGACAACCCATTGGGTGCGCCGGGTTTCAGTGGTCTTGCATTCATTGGCCCGTATCAATGCCGACTCAGCGGTCATAACGTTGGAGGGCAATTGTCGGTTTAAGCCTCTGAAGTTGAAGTTGGGACGACTCAAGCGTCACTGTAATGACATGGGAACACTTATGGCAGCTCTGGTTAAGTATGCCGATTCTGATAGTACCAAGGACCCCAAGTCTGAGGATGAAAAGCCGGGGAAGGGAAAGAAGAACGGCAACACCAAAGAGCAGCAGCATAATCCGGCGGGCCATGGAAACAATGGTAAGCGTAAAGGGGACAATAGTTCAGATTTTGTGGCTAACACCAATGCGCAGGATAATGGCCAGTGTCGTAAGGGTAAACCGCCCCCGCGGATTGGAGGATCAGGTGTCAATCTTGAGCGCCTGTTAAATCAGCCTTCCCCAAGGCACGGGACACGAGAAAAGCCAGCTACGCACCTTTGGAAGGATTGCTTTATTATGAGGGAGTTCAAAACTCGGATCTCTTTCGGTATGATCATGGACCGTCCGGCGGTTCAGGACCCGGGTCTCGTGGGCCGGGTTATGGTGGAGGCAATTTCGGTTCAGGTTTTCAAGGTAATCAAGGTGGACATGGCAATCAAGGCAATCAGGGCAACCAGGGTGGTTATAATCAACAGGGGGGTCAGCAGCAGCAATAGTCGGGTTACCAGAGCCACCCGAAGCAGTTGAATAGTGGGCAGTATCATGTCTTCACCACTAGCATGTGCAAGCGCGATCAGAAGCTCCATAAAAGGGTAGTGAACTCCGTTGAACCGGCGGTGCCCCGTTACTTGTGTTGGTCTGAACAGCCCATTGTGTGGAGTCGCGAGGATCATTTGCCCCGGGTTGATAATCCGGGTCACCTAGCGTTGGTGGTGTGCTACGTCTTGAGCTTGCGTTGGTTTTCCTTGAAGAGGAAAGGGTGATGCAGCAATACTAGCATAAGTATTTCCCTCAGTTTTTTAGAACCAAGGTATCAATCCAGTAGGAGCGCTCCTCAAAAGTCCCACGCACCTACACAAACAAACAAAGAACTCGCAACCAACGCAATAAAGGGGTTGTCAATCCCTTCACGGCCACTTGCGAAAGTGAGATCTGATAGATATAATATGATAAGATAAATATATTTTTGGTATTTTATAATATAGATTGGAAAAGTAAAGATGCAAATAAAAGTAGATTGAAAGCTTATATGATAAGAGATAGACCCGGGGCATAGGTTTCACTAGTGGCTTCTCTCAAGATAGCATAAGTATTACGGTGGGTGAACAAATTACTGTCGAGCAGTTGATAGAAAAGCGAATAATTATGAGATTATCTAGGCATGATCATGTATATAGGCATAACGTCCGTGACAAGTAGACCGACTCCTGCCTGCATCTACTACTATTACTCCACACATCGACCGCTATCCAGCATGCATCTAGAGTATTAAGTTCATAAGAACAGAGTAACGCATTAAGAAAGATGACATGATGTAGAGGCATAAACTCATGCAATATGATATAAACCCCATCTTTTTATCCTCGATGGCAACAATACAATACGTGCCTTGCTGCCCCTGCTGTCACTGGGAAAGGACACCGCAAGATTGAACCCAAAGCTAAGCACTTCTCCCATTGCAAGAAAGATCAATCTAGTAGGCCAAACCAAACTGATAATTTGAAGAGACTTGCAAAGATAACTTAATCACACATAAAAGAATTCAGAGGAGATTCAAATATTTCTCATAGATAAACTTGATCATAAACCCACAATTCACCGGATCTCGACAAACACACCGCAAAAAGAGTTACATCAAATAGATCACCAAGAAGATCATGGAGAACATGGTATTGAGATCCAAAAAGAGAGAACAAGCCATCTAGCTAATAACTATGGACCCGAAGGTCTATGGTAAACTACTCACAACTCATCGGAGGGGCTATGGTGTTGATGTAGAAGCCCTCCGTGGTCGATTCCCCCTCCGGCGGAGTGCCGGCGAAGGCTCCAAGATGGGATCTCGCGAATACAGAAGGTTACGATGGTGGAAATAGTTTTTCGTCGTCTCCTTTGATGTTCTCGGGGTACGTGGGTATATATAGGAGGAAGAAGTAGGTCGGTGGCCGCCCGAGGGGCCCACGAGTAGGGGTGGGTGCGCCCTCCACCCTCGTGGCCGCCTCGACTGCTTCTTGACTTGCACTCCAAGTCCTCTGGATCACGTTCCAAAAATCACGCTCCCGAAGGTTTCATTTTGTTTGGACTCCGTTTGATATTCCTTTTCTTTGAAACACTGAAATTGGCAAAAAAAAAAGCAATACGGGCTGGGCCTCCGGTTAGTAGGTTAGTCCCAAAAATGATATAAATGTGTAAAGTAAAGCCCATAAACATCCAAAACGGGTAATATAATAGCATGGAACAATCAAAAATTATAGATACGTTGGAGACGTATCAAGCATCCCCAAGCTTAATTCCTGCTCGTCCTCAAGTAGGTAAATGATAAAAACAGAATTTTTGATGTGGAATGCTACCTAGCATAATTCTCAATGTAATTTTCTTTATTGTGGCATGATTGTTCAGATCCAAATGATTCAAGATAAAAGCTTATAAAACATAAAAATAATAATACTTCGAAGCATACTAACAAATAATCATGTCCTTTAAAAATAGCATAGCCAAACAAAGCTTATCCCTACAAAATCATATAGTTAGGCCATGCTTCATTTTCATTACACAAAATACTCCCATCATGCACAACCCCGGTTTCAGCCAAGCAATTGGTTCATACTTTTTAACGCGCTTCAGCTTTTTCAACTTTTATGCAATACATGAGCACAAGCCATGGACATAGCACTATGGTGGTATATGGTGGTGGTTGTGAGGACAAAAAGGGAGAAGATAGTCTCACATCAACTAGGCGTATCAACAGGCTATGGAGATGCCCATCAATAGATATCAATGTGAGTGAGTAGGGATTTCCATGCAATGGATGCACTAGAGCTATAAATATATGAAAGCTCAACAAAAGAAACTAAGTGGGTGTGCATCCAACTTGCTTGCTCACGAAGACCTAGGGCATTTTGAGGAAGCCCATCATTGGAATATACAAGCCAAGTTCTATAATGAAAAATTCCCACTAGTATATGAAAATGACAACACAAGAGACTCTCTATCATGAAGATCATGGTGCTATTTTGAAGCACAAGTGTGGAAAAGAGATAGTAGCATTGTCCCTTCTCTCTTTTTCTCTCTTTTTTTATTTTTTTATTTGGCCTTTCTTTTTTTATTTGGTGGGCTCTTTTTTTTCTTTTTTTTCTTTTTAGTCCGAAGTCTCATCCCGACTTGTGGGGGAATCATAGTCTTCATCATCCTTTCCTCACTTGGGACAATGCTCTAATAATGAAGATCATCACACTTTTATTAATTTACAACTCGAGAATTACAACAACACTTAGAACAAAATATGACTCTATATGAATGCCTCTAGCGGTGTACCGGGATATGCAATGAATCAAGAGTGACATGTATGAAAATTATGAGGGTGGCCTTGCCACAAATACGATGTCAACTTCATGATCATGCAAAGAGCAATATGATAATGATGGAGGTCATAATAACGGAATGGTGAAAAGTTGCATGGCAATATATCTCGGAATGGCTATGGAAATGCCATAATAGGTAGGTATGGTGGCTGTTTTGAGGAAGTTAAATAATGGATGCATGATACTGGCGAAAGTTGCGCGGCACAATAGAGGCTAGCAAAGTGGAAGGGTGAGTGTGCGTATATCCATGGACTCACATTAGTCATAAAGAACTCATATACTTATTGCAAAAGTTTACTTGCCCTCGAAGAAAAGTACTACTACGCATGCTCCTAGGTGAAGGGGTGGTAGGAGCTAACCGTCGCGCGATCCCAACCTCCACTCATAAGGAAGACAATTAAAAGAGCACCTCATGCAACAAATTTGTCACATAACTTTTACCATACGTGCATGCTACGGGACTTGCCAACTTCAACACAAGTATTTCTCAATTTCATAATTATCCACTAGCATAATATTACCACCTTTATATCTCAAAACAATTATCAAGCATCAAATTGATCCTAGTGTTTAATGCACTTTCTATGATAGTTTTTATTATACCTAACTTGGATGCTCATCATTCTAGGACCAAATTCATAACCATAGCAAATACCATGCTGTTCTAAGAGACTCTCAAAATAATATAAGTGAAGCATGAGAGACTAACAATTTCTACAAAATTAAGCCATCGCCGTGCTCTAAAAGATATAAGTGAAGCACTAGAGAAAATACTATCTAGCTCAAAAGATATAAGTGAAGCATGTAGTATTCTAACAAATTCCAATCAAGTGGGTTTCTCCCAAAAGGTGTGTACATCATAGATGATTGTGGAAAACTAAAAAGCAATACTAATATCATACAAGATGCTCCAAGCAAAACACATATCATGTGGTGAATAAAAATATAGCTCCAAGTAAAGTTACTGATAAACGAAGACGAAAGAGGGGATGCCTTCCGGGGGCATCCCCAAGCTTAGGCTTTTGGATATTATTGAATATCTTGGGGTGCCTTGGGAATCCCTAAGCTTAAGCTCTTGCCACTCCTTATTCCATAGTCCATCAAATCTTTACCCAAAACTTGAAAACTTCACAACACAAAACTCAACAGGAAATCTCATAAGCTCAGTTAGTGAAAGCAAGCAAAACCACCACATAAGGTACTGTAATGAACTCATTCTTTATTTATATTGGTGTTAAACCTACTGTATTTCAAGTTCTGTATAGTTTATACCACTTAATACTAGCCATAGATGCATCAAAATAAGCAAACAACACACGAAAGGCAGAATCTGTCAAAAACAGAACAGTCTGTAGCAATCTGTAACCCTATAATACTTCTGGAACTCTAAAACTCCTACAAAAATAGGAAGTCCTGAACAATTTGTCTATTGATCTACAGCAAAAATAATCAACACAAAAGCACATTTCTGTGAATTAACAAAACTAATTTCGTGCGCGCAAAGTTTCTGTTTTTCAGCAGAATCAAATTAACTATCACCATAGGTTATCCTATAGGTTCTACTTGGCACAAACACTAATTAAAACATAAAAACACATCTAAACAGAAGGTAGATGCAAAATTTATTACTAAACATAAACAAAAACGAAAAACACAAATAAAATTGGGTTGCCTCCCAACTAGCGCTATCGTTTAATGCCCCTAGCTAGGCATAAAAGCGAGGATAGATCTAAGTAGTGCCATAATAATAAGATAAATCTTGAAAACTGATCTCATATTCTCAACGTTCAGCAGCAAGTTTTCTTTGAGGCAAGCAAAAGTAATCAAAAGGGCTAAATTTAATGGGACAAAAGTCCCCAAGATCAATCACAGGAGGAATGGGTTCCTCCTTTGGCCCTTCATATTGCACAACTAATTCATCATTATAAGCATTCTTTTGGCAGAATTTCGTGAGCCTATACTCAAGAGAGTATCCTAGCTCGATGTTTCGAAGAGCAAAATCATTATTAAGTTCGGAAATTCTATCAACTAGGACATTGGTAGGAACCTTTTTTCTAAGGTTTTCATTGAAAGCAACATAGTCCAAAGATTGAAAACGCCTAATTTCCTCTTGATCGAAGAGGATCGCCTCTATGGGAGGACGACCGGCGTCCACCCTATAGTGCACAAAGATTTCTTTGGCCTCTCTTATTATAAATCTAAACTCATGAGCCAAAAAGATAGTAACAACACGCTTAACAGAAGAATGCTCAATATTAGAAAATTCCAGGAAAATTCTTTGTATTCAATGATGCATATGCATAAATTATCTTTCAAGTTCAACTACAAGCATAGCGATGGCATCCGCAAGACTACTAGTTCTATGAAGAATAGAACCACCCATAGAGGGTAAAGCACCGGCACAAGTAAAGAAATCTTGAATAACTCCTTTTCCGATAATATTACCACTACCGATTCGAAACTTTTTAGTATGCAAAATAGGGGGTTCTTCAGTAGGAGCATCAGAATTTTCCATGTTATCATTATTGTCCATATCGACGATAATCTCCCCAAATTCAGACATAACGGCAAAAAAAAGCGAGGAAGAAGAAGAGAGCAAGCGAAAGAGAGGGCGAATAAAACGGCATGGGTGAAGTGGGGGAGAGGAAAACAAGAGGCAAATGGCAAATAATGTAAATGCGAGGGAGATGAGTTTGTGATGGGTACTTGGTATGTCTTGACTTGAGCGAAGACCTCCCCGGCAACGGCGCTAGAAATCCTTCTTGCTACGTCTTGAGCTTGCGTTGGTTTTCCCTAAAGAGGAAAGGGTGATGCAGCAATAGTAGCGTAAGTATTTCCCTCAGTTTTTGAGAACCAAGGTATCAATCCAGTAGGAGGCTCCTCAAAAGTCCCATGCACCTACACAAACAAACAAAGAACTCGCAACCAACGCAATAAAGGGGTTGTCAATCCCTTCACGGCCACTTGCAAAGGTGAGATTTGATAGAGATAATATGATAAGATAAATATATTTTTGGTATTTTATAATATAGATTGGAAAAGTAAAGATGCAAATAAAAGTAGATTGAAAGCTTATATGATGAGAAATAGACCTGGGGGGCATAGGTTTCACTAGTGGCTTCTCTCAAGATAGCATAAGTATTACGGTGGGTGAACAAATTACTGTCGAGCAATTGATAGAAAAGCGAATAATTATGAGATTATCTAGGCATGATCATGTATATAGGCATCACGTCCGTGACAAATAGACCGACTCCTGCCTCCATCTACTACTATTACTCCACACATCGACCGCTATCCAGCATGCATCTAGAGTATTAAGTTCATAAGAACAGCATAACGCATTAAGAAAGATGACATGATGTAGAGGGATAAACTCATGCAATATGATATAAACCCCATCTTTTATCCTCGATGACAACAATACAATACGTGCCTTGCTGCCCCTGCTGTCACTGGGAAAGGACATCGCAAGATTGAACCCAAAGCTAAGCACTTCTCCCATTGCAAGAAAGATCAATCTAGTAGGCCAAACCAAACTGATAATTCAAAGAGACTTGTAAAGATAACTTAATCACACATAAAAGAATTCAGAGGAGATTCAAATATTTCTCATTGACAAAGATCATAAACCCACAATTCATCGGATCTCGACAAACACACCGCAAAAAGAGTTACATCGAATAGATCTCCAAGAAGATCGATGGGAACATGGTATTGATATCCAAAAAGAGAGAAGAAGCCATCTAGCTAATAACTATGGACCCGAAGGTCTGTGGTAAACTACTCACAACTCATCGGAGGGGCTATGGTGTTGATGTAGAAGCCCTTCGTGGTCGATTCCCCCTCCGGTGGAGCGGCGGCGAAGGCTCTAAGATGGGATCTCGTGGATACAGAAGGTTACGGTGGTGGAAATAGTTTTTCGTCGTCTCCTTTGATGTTCTCGGGGTACGTGGGTATATATAGGAGGAAGAAGTAGGTCGGTGGCCGCCCGAGGGGCCCACGAGATAGGGGGCGCGCCCTCCACCCTCGTGGCCGCCTCAACTGCTTCTTGACTTGCACTCCAAGTCCTCTGGATCACGTTCGTTCCAAAAATCACGCTCCCGAAGGTTTCATTCCATTTGGACTCTGTTTGATATTCCTTTTCTTTGAAACATTGAAATAGGCAAAAAAAACAGCAATACAGGCTGGCCCTCCGGTTAGTAGGTTAGTCCTAAAAATGATATAAATGTGTAAAGTAAAGCCCATAAACATCCAAAACGGGTAATATAATAGCATGGAACAATCAAAAATTATAGATACGTTGGAGACGTATCATGGTGGCACCTCAGGTCGGAGGTTATAAGTTCACCAAGGTGCTCATGGATGGAGGGAGCAGTATCAACATCTTGTATTATGAAACTTTCCGTCGCATGGGGTTGACAGATAAGAATCTTAAACCGTCAAACACCATTTTCCATGGTGTGGTACCTGGTAAATCGGCTTATCCTATTGGTAAGATAGCTCTGGAGGTTGCTTTTGGAGATGATCATGATTCAAGATAAGAGACATTGACTTTTGAAGTGGTGAAAATCCGGAGCCCGTACCATGCCCTGTTTGGACGGTCGGCTTATGCTAAGTTCATGGCAAGGCTGTGTTATGTTTATCTATAGCTCAAGATGCCGGGTCATAAGGGGACCATCACAGTACATGGAAGCCAAAAGATTGCTTTGGAATGTGAGGAAGGTGATGCGGCTTATGTTGAGTCGGTTTGTGCAACAGAGGAGTTGAAGTTCTATAAGGACAATGTTGATCTGGCAAATACGACTTCTTTTAAAAAACCAACTACAGAGCATGATCCGGCTTTGAAGTTTAAATCGACTGATGAAACTAAGCTCGTTGATTTTGTTCCTGGCGATTCATCCAAGCAATTTAGCATCAGCGCTAACCTGGATCCAAAATAGGAAAGCGCGCTCATCAAGTTCATCCGTGAGAACCGGGACATCTTTGCATGGAAACCTTATGACATGCCAGGTGTACTGAGGGAACTCGCTGAGCACACTCTTAATATCGATCCCAAGTTTAAACCGGTCAAGCAGTTTCTCCGCGCTTCAATGAAGAGAGACGCAAGGCCATTAGTGAGGAGGTAGCCCGGCTCTTGGCAGCAGGGTTTATTGTGAAGGTTTTTCATCCTGAGTGGTTGGCTAACCCGGTGCTGGTGCTTAAGAAGAACGGTACTTGGCGTATGTGTGTGGATTACATAGACTTGAACAAGGCTTGTCCGGCTGATCCCTTTGCCCTCCCTCGTATTGATCAAATTATTGATGCTATGGCGGGTTGTGAGCATTTGAGTTTTCTGGATGCTTATTCCGGTTATCATCAGATCAAAATGGTAGTTAAGGACCAGGAGAAGACGGCTTTTATAACTCCCTTTGGAGCCTTCTGCTATGTGTCTATGCCTTTTGGGCTCAAGAGTGCCCAGGCGACTTATCAGTGATGTGTGCAGAATTGTCTGCATAATCAGATTGGGCGCAATGTTCATGCTTATGTGGATGCTATCGTGGTGAAATCCAGGAAAGCAGAGACGTTAATAGCTAATTTGAAGGATACTTATGATAATCTCAGGGTTTATAAGATGATGCTTAATCCGGCCAAGTGTGTTTTTTGTGTACCAGTAGGCAAGCTCTTGGGTTTTCTGGTGTCTAACAGGGGCATTGAAGCTAATCCGGAAAAGATCAAGGCTATTACGTCCCTAGCTAAACCGGCGTGTATCAATGATGTTCAACGTCTGGCGGGTCATATTGCAGCGCTAAGCCGGTTTATCAGCCGGTTGGGAGAGAAGGCCATCCCTCTATACCAGATGATGAAAAAGACAAACAACTTTGTCTGGAGTGATGCTGCTGACGCAGCGTTTGAGGATCTGAAGAAGCAGTTAGCCGAGCCGCCTGTTCTTGCTGCCCCCATTGATAAAGAACCATTACTGTTATATGTGGCTGCTAACGCCTGGGCTGTCAGCGTGGCTATTGTGGTGGAGCACAAGGAGGCAGGTAAGGAGTATCCGGTTCAGCGGCCGGTTTATTACATCAGTGAGGTGCTTATTGAGTCAAAATAGAGATACCCACATTGGAAGAAGCTGGTGTATGGAGTTTTTATGGCGAGCCGGAAGCTTAAGCAATATTTTCAGGGCCATCCCATCACTGTGGTTAGTTCCGCTCCTTTGGGAGATATCATTCAGAATAGGGAGGCAACTGGCCGGGTTGCTAAGTGGGCTATCGAGCTTGAACCTCATGGGTTAAAATATATGCCTCGCACGGCCATCAAATCCCAAGCGCTCATGGATTTCATCAATGATTGGACAGAGTTGCAGGCACCTGAGGATAAACCGGATAACACATACTGGACTATTCACTTCGAAGGGTCCAGACAATTGGAGGGCTCGGGGGCTGTAGTGGTTCTTACTTCCCCTCGAGGTGACAAATTTTGCTATGTTCTTCGCTTGATGTTTCCTTGTACTAACAATGCAGCTGAGTATGAGGCCTTGCTCCACGGTCTTCGGAAGACTAAGGAGATGAACTTAATCCGGGTATGATGCTTTGGGGACTCCGATTTGCTGGCTCAGCAAGTTTCTGGTACTTGGGATTCTAAGGATCCACTCATGGCGGCTTATCAACGTGAGGTGGATATCATTGTTGGTCACTTCAAGGGTTACCAGGTCGAGCACATTGATAGGCAGAAGAATGAAGCGGCGGACGCTTTAAGCCGACTGGGGTCTCAGCGTAAACCGGTGCCGCCCAATGTCTTTCTTGACATTCTGCATAACCCGTCGGTCAAGCTACCAACGGAGGAGCATCTGGTTGTTCCCGACCCGGAGGCTCAATTGGTGGCGGTTCTTCATGCTATTCCTGATTGGACGGTGCCCTACTTGGCGTATATGACCCGGGGCGAGTTACCCGAGGACGAAGTTTTGGCAAGACAGATAATCCGGCGGTCCAAGTCCATGACTATTGTCAATGGCGAGTTACATCACTGCAGTGTCTCAGGGGCGTTTCAATGTTTTGTTTCTCCTAAACAAGGTTGTGAGATCTTGCGTGAAATCCATGAAGGGGATTGCAGTCATCATGCCGGTTCAAAATCCCTTGTGGCTAACTCTTTTCGACACGGTTTTTACTGGCTAATAGCTCATGCTGATGCTAAGGATTTGGTCAGGAAGTGTGACAGTTGTCAGAAGTTTTCACGTTGGACCCATGTTCCGGCTCAGGAATTGAGGATGATTCCAATCACCTGGCCGTTTGCAACTTGGGGGCTTAATATGGTTGGGCCCTTTAAGAGGTCCAAGGACAAGAAGACTAAAAGTGTGTTATATCGACTAGAGGGGGGTGAATAGGCTATTTTTATGAATTCTTCACTGAGGAATTTGCTGGTGAGGAAATTCCTAAATGAAGAACTACTTGCAGCGAAATAAGTACTCAAAAGTAAACACAGCAGAACACAAGCATAGTCATCATAATGAAATGAAGACAAGCACAGAGTACAGAAAGCGTAAGCACAGGATAACACAGGATGAAGACGGACAGACTGAAGAAATTGAACTGAGAAAATTGAGAAAGTCTTCAGTCAAAGTCTTCAAACAGATATGAACAAGCACACAACAACAGAAATGAGGAAATGAAAGAGTTGAGGAAATAGAACCAGTAAGCTTGGTGAAGACAATGATTTGGTAGACCAGTTCCAACTGTTGTCTCAGTTGTACGTCTGGTTGGAGCGGCTGAGTATTTAAACTCGAGGACACACAGTCCTCACCGTATTATCCTTGAGCTAAGGTCAGACAGACCTCGCCCAATCACTCCTGGTAAGTCTTCAGGTGACTTCCAAACCTTCACAGACTAGGTCACTCGGCGATCCACAATTCCTCTTGGATGCTCTAGACCATGACGCCTAACCGTCTGGAAGAAGCACAGTCCTCGAAGGTAACAAGCGTTGAATCCACACAGGATCAATTTCTTCAGTGATGCTTAATCACTTTGGGTTGTAGTGTGTTGGGTTTTGGTTTTTCCTCACTTGATGATTTTCGCTCAAAGTCCTCGGAGGATGGGATGCTCTCAAATGACAAGTGTCAGTTTCTCTCGGAGCAGCCAACCAGCTAGTGGTTGTAGGGGGCGGCTATTTATAGCCTAGGGAGCAGCCCGACATGATAAGACATAAATGCCCTTCAATGATATGACCGTTAGGTGGGTAGACACTACTAGGGAAAAGCCTAGCAGCAGCGCGGGTTTTGGGCCTCTTAGTAGCGCGGGGACAGGCGCTACTAATAAGGCGCTACAGCTAACGTATAGCAGTAGTGCCTGTTGTCCCACGCTACTGCTATACATGAATAGCTGTAGCGCTGTTTAGAAAAGGGCGCTGCTGATATTATCTGCAGCGATGTTTACCGGGAAGCGCTATTGGTAATGCGGCGCTACTGCTAAATTTCCCCCCCTCGCTACTACTAGTTTTATTAGTTTTTTTCCTGCATATTTGTTTTTGTATTTGTTTTGTATTTGAATAGGCTTTATACAATAATCGTTAGCATATCATACACATACAAATGTAATCATAGCATATACATACAATTAGTCTCATCAAATCATGTCATCATCATAATCATCATCCAACACAAAGTGGTCTCTCGTCATCATCTAGAAAATAGCGATACAAGTCTCGATTACTTGCAAATACATCGTCATCCATCTAAACAATGGTATACGCGAGAAGAGCTATCACTTTGAGTACATGAGTTCATATCCCTCTCTCGCATTAGCGTGAACCTAAACTAACTACTGCCTGTCGCTCGGAAACCGGAAACCGGTACACCTGGGCCTGACACTCCGGCCACTTGTCATATATATACTCCTGGCATAGCACTTATTCACCATCGATGATCTATGCACCTGCATCGTCACATGAGTCGATGATATGCAACATATATAGTTGAGCAACAGAAAGAGACAGACTTGGCAAAAATAGAAACAACATATCATAAGTATAAATAACAAAGTTCATCGTACCCCAAAATGCCCTAACTAGAGTGATTTTCGCTAGTCGAGGAGGAGGACGGTTTAATTACATCACAAATAAAGTTTCGCCGTGCATAACTCAAAGTTTTGTCATACAGGAAGTATGGACTAAACGGACACATTGTCATATATCGACAATCACTCCAACATGTCGTTCCATCCATCCATGTCAGGGAGATAGTCCCCGAGCCTAGTGAAAGGCTTTAGGTCGAGACGCTGAGCGGCTACCCATGTTCGGACGTCTTCCCGCGACATTTGTCCTTCTTCGTAGAACATCCCTATTTTTCCGATGACCTCCTTCATGATGATTTGAGAAAGTTCGCGCTGGATGTGATAGAACTCGGCTCGAAGTCGATGATCTTCGATATCTCCTACGTACTTTGCCCATTGCAGAATATGGGCATCGCCGGATCTAGGTGACATGCGAAGGTTCTGGTGATCCCGTCTGTACTCCAGCATGTGGTGTAGGACATAGAATCCATCATTAAGAGAATCGTTCGGTTGCTGGATGCAGCAGAAGTCGGTCTTATGGCCAAAGGCGACCCTGCCGCCCCTTCTCTTCTTGTCCCTGACCTCTCCACCCCTTGCTTGGTAGTAAAACATAGCACTGTTGAGAACATCCTTGATGTGGGTGTAATCCTTTTTGTGAATGTTCTTCGACTTGTCCAAGTAAAGAGCGTGGGAGAATCGGGGGTATAGGATGATGAGGACGGCGCGCCCGCTGCTACGCAAAATAAGTACACCTCAAATTACTTAGCCTCCACCATGCAAATGAATTATTGAAATCGAAGGAAGGATAGCAGCGCGGATGACTTACACGGGATGATAAGACATGAGAATCGCCCCCTTGTCCTTGTTGGCGAGCATGAAATTGATGATGTATTCCCTCGCGTATACATGATGCTCTGCGCAGACTCCCAAGAAGCCCTCGTGCATGTAGTACGGGTCAGCGACACAGATATGAGATATCTGCTCAAACCCGATGATGTAGTTCATGTGCAAGGCATAAAGTTGGGCAAACGTAAAATCCAGCTTCTTCACGTGAAACATGTCGAATATGTAATCGAATCGGAGGAAGAACTTATCCACAGGGAAGCTATCGACGTACGACATTTGCCGCGGAATGTTAACCACGTAGAGTGGGTATCCTGGATCTGTCGAGGCGATGAGGCCTTTCTCTACCCGCAACACATCGTCATGAAGTCTCCTTAGATCGCCGAATCTGGCCTGTAGCGCTGTTGCAGGTAGGATTGGTTGACCGGGGATATGCCATTTATCCGCATCGGGGATATCTATACGGTCCTGAAGCCGAGGCTGCTGAGGCGGCTAGATCATAGAATCAGCTTTTTTGCCTTTCCTTGCTCTCTTCCTAGACTTCTTTACTACCGGAAGGTCGTCCATAATACGTTGAGAGGGCAATTCAGGCACCGACTCATGACGCTCAAATCCTGAGGAGGCGCCAGTATAGACATACTGTTCAGTGCCACCGTCGTCCTCATCCTCATCCATGGCGACGTCATCAGCGACTAATGGAGCCTCCTCCTTACCCCGTCTACTATCACCCAACCCGACACCCGACGCTAATTGGGTAGGTGGGGTGTTGATGTTCATACCTTGCTGAGGCTGCGTGCTTGTGGGTGTGCTCCCGACCGCCTCCAGACGAAGCAGACTCTTTGGCCACAACAGGACCCACCCATTGCAACAATCACCAAGCCGCCGCGGTGTCTCCTCGTCATCCACCAGTAGTATTGGAGGAGGCAAATTCTCGTGGCCGGTTCGACACTGGCCACGGAAACCTTGAACACGTTCGGGGGGATCGGCCGGTTGTGGAACAATGGTTCCTTCGACTCCATTACCGTCGCCTTCCCCACGTCCACCTTCTGGTCGCCGATGGTGTACAATATGGTGCACGGGGTTTCGTTGGCCTGCAAAGAAAAGTCTGTGACGTGAGACATCCGAAAGGCAACGAAAACAGGAGATTATACATTTATATTGAAGGGGGCCGGTGTGACAGATACCATGAGGGCGTCGAGCTCAGCCAAAGATGAAGCACCACAGAGCACGTCCGGTGCGGGAGCCGGTGCGGGAGCAGGTGCGGGAGCCGGTGCGGGAGTAGGTGCTCCCAAGAAGTCAGCAAGGGGAAAGTCCTCTGCATTTTTTTCTAGATTTTGCCTTGTCCAAGTGAAAACGCCCGTCACCAAGGAAGTAGACAAATCTGCAACCACCTGTTTTGCGGCAGCTACCGCTGTTGCGACTATCTGAGATGATTTCTTCTCAACCGCAATCTCAACCTTCTTGTCGATTTTTTCTTCAGTTAACCTCCGTCTTTCCTTTCTCTCCTCCGTGGTCTCATGGTAGTACTTCTTCCACGTGGCGCCGTCTCCGACAGCGTGCACGCGTCCATACGACGGTCGAGTATCTACCGGTTGTCGTTTCAATATGTTCAACGCCCGGTTGAATGGAGTGTCCCACTTGGGCCTCGCCAATGCCTCAGATGGCGAGTCGCTTTCAGCCGCAATCTGGTGTTGCTCTCTCTACAAAAGGCACAAGGATCGTATACAAATATGACTAATGTGTGCAATCGAATTGATCAGAAACTAAAATTACCAGCAGTCTCATGAACTCCGTAATGACCGGTGTTGTCTCGTAAACCTTCTTCACTGGGTCCCAACGGTGCCGGGCCCTCAGGACGTCACACTCCTGTGGGACGGTGAAATCCGCCAAGGGGTCTGGGATGCCCAGACTCGCGGCTTCCGCGTCCTCCTTGGCCCATTTGGACCTCTTTCGGCCGTAACCACGGCTTCCTAGGTGGTGGCTCCCAATGTTCCTCTCTTGAAGCCCCTTCATGTACTTAGACTTTTTTTTGGCAGCTTTGGCCTCGCAAGCCTCCTTGAATATTTGAAACTGCTCTTCCGTGATTGTCGGATTATCCTTTACAATCTCGGAGTAGGGTTCCTTCTTGTCGATGATCCTTGCTTTCACTCGAGTTTTCCAGGCGGCCAACGCGTCGCTAAACTTGGTTATGGCGTGTTTGTTTATCTTCTTCATTGTCGGGTCCTCGTCTGGATCTTCATAATCCTTCTCATTCCGGCCCGGGAACAAGAATATCTGGTGAAACTTCTTTAGGAGGGAGCTCCTCATATTTTCTATCTTCTGTAGTTTCTCATCGTTGATGGTGGCGGTTGTCCGTACGATGCAGCCTATTTGATTGTCATAGCATCGACGTGCTTCCTCGGGTGCCTTTGGCTCAAAAATGCCGTCGTCCACCTCCGTGACCACCAGTCTAGTAGTCCTGAGTTTGTTAGGAAGCCATTGCCTCTTTGCTTTCGGTTCTACACCGGCTCTGCTCCCCGAGGTAGCACCGGTCTCAGTCTCAGCGCCGGTCTCGATGTCGGTCTGAGTCTCAACTCCGGTCTCAGTCTCAGCACCGGTCTGCGTGTCGGTCTCAGTCCCCGATGCCACTGGTGGGCCCAGCAACAACATCGGTTGATCGTCGGTAAGGCTAAAAAAATCGCTTGCCGCGCGGTAGACGTCGTCGCAATCACCAGAACCCTGTCCTTCATCGTTGCTAGCCATGTTTCCTATGATTAAATCTAGTCAATTAATTCTAGACCTAATAAAATGAATAATGACATAAAAAGGCCTATTGTTTTGCAGGAATGTTGACTCCTTCCTAGTGCGGCAAATCCCGGGCACTCGATATGTCCTAGTTTGTAGCACAAGTCATGCCAAAATTCACGGAAAATTTCGGCATGACCTTTGCTAAAAAGTGGACAAATCGAGAACCTGAAATTTGCCAAAACAGAAATGAATCAACATTCCAGAAAAACATAGGCCACTCAGCATCATTCCCTAGAAACAGTGTTCAAATATCCCTCTTCGACACCGCAACACATGTCCAAATATACACGAGCAACCACATGTCCAAATTTCACAAGCTAATTCAAAAACAAAGTGTAGAAGAAAATTCATTTAACTACTAATAGAACAAAATTCAGTTAACTTTAGTGCTCTATAATGATGAAAGGAAAAAAATTCAGTTAACTACTAATTTCATTCATTTAGGTTATTCATTTAACATCACCTAATTAACCTATTGTACCACTGCTACTAGCAGCACTACTAACCTAATTAACCTAGCAAAACTCTAGTGCCCTAACTGAAAAACATCTAATTAACATCTACTAGTACCACTATTGCCCTAACCTAGTTAACACCTACTAGTATCACTATATACTATACAAGCAGCATCTACCCTAATTAAACCCTACTGCCCTAACTAACTTTTGTTGTAAACCAATTTTTTTTGCTCTAAACTAATTTTTGCTCTAACATCTACTACTTAACATCCTTTGCTCTAAACTAAATTTTTTGCTATAAACAGACTTTAGCTCTACTAATTTTTTCTCTAAAATGCAAAGAGACAGGAGTCGGGGGGAGGGGTGGGGGACTTACAGAGAGGGGAGAGATGGTGGCGGGGAGGTGCTCGGTGACGGAGGCAGGGGCGGAGAGGGCGGGCTCGGGCACGGGCAACGGCAGTCCTGGGCGGGCTCGGGCAGCGGTGAGGTGGAGGGCGCCGACGGTGACGTCGAGGGCGGCCTCGGGCGGCGGCAGTGAGGCTGAGGGCGGCCTCGAGCGGCGGCGGTCAGGATGACGGCGGCCTCGGGGGGAGACGGTGAGGTTGCGGGCGTCCACGCCAGCAGGAGACGGCGGCGAAGTGGGGCGACGGCGAATTGGGGAGACGGCGGCGAGGGCGAGGGATTTGGGGAAGAAGTGTGGTGGCCGGGGGGCGGGGGGGTGAAACCGCTGTTTAAGTGAAACATAACGGTAGCGCGTTTCTGAAATGCGCTATAGCTAAGTTAGCTACAGCGTGTTTCCTGAAACCCGCTACTGCTATTCCTTTCTCCTTTTTTCCCTTTTTTCTTTTATTTTTCTTTACAGTTTATTTTTTCCTTTCTCCTTTTTCTTTTTCTTTCATTTTCATTTACTTTTCTACTTGTTTTTCACTTTATTTTATTTCCATTAGCAGCAGCGCCTTACACGTAAGCGCGCTACAGCTAAGGAGAGTAGCAGTAGCGCTGGGCCAGTATACGCGCTACTGCTAGGTTGGGCTAGCCATGTGCGCCCAGTTCAAACATAGCAGCAGCGCTTTTCGCTTGTACGCGCTACTGCTAAAGTCATAGCAGTAGCGCGGTTTATTTACGCGCGTTGCTACTAAGTAGTAGTAGCGTTTGATTTTGTACAGCGCTACTGGTAACATTCTGTGTATAAGGTTTTCCCTAGTAGTGAGATATTTTGGGACAGCTGGCGCATAGCACAGCAACGGTCGGAAGTTTGACTCCCAAATTCCTCAGGGCTATCATGTTCCTCACTGTGTAGGCAATCCGCACTGGCGAATTCCTAGCTCCTCGGCCAGAACAAATTCCTCAGAGACCAGAAGAACTTAGTCTCTGTCACTGAAGAATATGACTGAACTGTATGAGATTTCCAATGGCTTCACTCGAAGGGATTGGTAGGTGTAGGATTTTGAGTTGAGCATCACATGGAAATTTTTCCTTAGTATTTCCTCGACCCCCTTTAACAGTACGGTATTCCCTATGACTCAAGAAAGAGAAAATGAAACTAAGAAAACAAAAGTCTTCACGCTTCATGTTCCTCGAATGATTGCCAAGTCTTCAAGTTCACACCAATTTCTTCACTTTCAAAGTCTTCAGAAAGTCTTCAGTAATCCAAAGTCTTCAGTTGAAGAACTTCATTTTTAGGGGTCGACTTTCTCTGCAAATATCAAACTCCTCATAGACTTATAGACCTGTGTACACTCACCAACGCATCAGCCCCTTAACCTATAAGTCTTCAATACACTAAAATCACTAAGGGGCACTAGATGCACTTACAATCTCCCCCTTTTTGGTGATTGATGACAATATAGGTTAAGTTTTCAATGGGGATAAACATATGAAGTGTAAATACTGATATTGAGGAATTTGATTGCAAGATATAGAAGAACTCCCCCTGAAGATGTGCATAGTGAGGAATTTGCTTTTGAAGCAATGCACCCTTGAAGAGTATAATCATGGAGATCTCCCCCTATATCTTGTAATTCATACACGCATTTGACATATTATGAAGAATTTGAAATGCATGATGAAATATGGTGACTGATGTAATTCAGCATGCGTGCATAGACATTGATGAGGAATAAGCATGCAGAAGAACTCAGAAAAAGTATCAGGCCACCATAGAGTTTAAGATTACAATTCGATCCAGCAAGGTCATCAAAAGAATGAGAGTTGTAACTTAGAAAAAAACACGCCCATATAAGATAGACCCGCTTGAAGACTAACTCAAATTTCTCCCCCTTTGTCATCGAATGACCAAAAGGGTTGAAAATGAGGACTAACGCCCCTGAAGAATATCATGATGATGGAGGAGCGCTAGCATTGTTGGGGTCTTGAGTTGTTGTAGGGCCTGCCGCAGTGTCGTCCAAGTCTTCATACTTGTCCGTGTCGCGTGATGAAGAATATGAACTAGCGACCAAGGAAGGAACCTTCACCTTCTTGAATCTCTCTGGTGGAGGAGCAGACCAGTCAAAATCTTCCTTGAAACCCATTTTCTTCAGATCTTCTTCACCATAGAGATGTGACAGAATAGCCCAGGTGCGATCGAAGACTTCATGGAGGTAGTAATGGTTTTTCTTCACTGCATTATGTGTAGAAGTCATGTTGTGAAGAATAGAGCCAAACGGACGCTTAACCCATTTGTGTTTTCGATCCACCTTCTGGTGAAGACTAAGAAGCAGCTCTCGGTCAGCCATCACACGAGGAGCAGTGGCTTGAGGATTTGGCTTGGATGCATTGGCAGCAGAATCATGAGTGGCAGAGTCATCATTGGTGGAATAAGATGCAGCTTTGCGGAACTGGCCATCCAATGGATGAATACCTTCATCGATAATAGTTGGTGCCTTGCCCTTCTCATCAGCTGAGGAATATGTCCGCTTGAGGACTTCAATCGAGGGCAACTAGCTGAGGTGATTCTGAAAGTCAGCTTTGTAGTTGAGTGAAGACCTTGTTCTGAGGAATCTCATGATCCAGGGAGCATAAGGCTTCAGCTCAAACGGAGAAAGTGCAACATTTGCCAGAGTCCTCATGAAGAAATCATGATAATTGACAGGGATGCCAAGCATGATGTTGAATAGCATATTCTTCATGATGCCAACAATTTCCTCATCGGATGAGTCGTGGCCTTTCATAGGACTCATAGTCTTCGTCAGAATGCGGTAGACGGTTCTTTGCACATACATCAATTCCTTCACGAGGAATTTGGTCCTTGGGGCTTGACCAGGCTTCAGAGGCTTCATGAGTACTTGCATGTAATGAGCAGTGAGTTCAGGCTCTTGGTACAGACAACGAGCACCTTCAGGTGGAGGACTGATTGGTAGGGCATGAAGTAATTCAGAGGCCGGTGCTTTGTAATGAGTGTTTTCGGTCATCCAGTCCAACACCCAAGTTTTGATATCATCAGCATCACCTGTGATGTGCAACGTTGCATAGAACTGAAGAATAAGCTCTTCATTCCAATCAACTATGTCAGAGCAAAAGTCGAGCAGTCATGCATCATGAAGCATACTGAGGACTTGAGAGAAGCAAGGCATTGATTCCATGTGTCGGTGTCAAAACCGGCAGGTCTCGGGTAGGGGGTCCCAAACTGTGCGTCTAGGCGGATGGTAACAGGAGACAAGGGACACGATGTTTTTACCCAGGTTCGGGCCCTCTCGATGGAGGTAAAACCCTACTCCTGCTTGATTAATATTGATGATATGGGTAGTACAAGAGTAGATCTACCACAAGATCAGAGAGGCTAAACCCTAGAAGCTAGCCTATGGTATGATTGTTGTTCGTCCTATGGACTAAAACCCTCCGGTTTATATAGACACCGGAGAGGGCTAGGGTTACACAAAGCCGGTTACAATGGTAGGAGATCTACATATCCGTATCGCCAAGCTTGCCTTCCACGCCAAGGAAAGTCCCATCCGGACACGGGACGAAGTCTTCAATCTTGTATCTTTATAGTCTAGGAGTCCGGCCAAAGATGATAGTTCGGCTATCCGGACACCCCCTAATCCGGGACTCCCTCAGTAGCCCCCGAACCAGGCTTCAATGACGATGAGTCCGGCGCGTAGATTGTCTTCGGCATTGCGAAGCGGGTTCTTCTCCAAATTCCATATACTTGTCGAATAGTGTCCGGCTTCTTATAAATGCTGCGCTCCTTGGCTTCCATGCCCAATAATGGCCATCTTCCACGTGTCGAACGAATGCAAAAAGCCAGGGTATTTTTACACTTTCAACCACTAGCTGCGCAAATGAGCCGCCTATAAAAAGAGACGAGGATCTGGATCTGAATCACACCATCCTCCCTCTGCGAGCATTCATCGGAGCGCCTCTGACAAAAATCCATTCCATCATGGACAATCGACGCGGCTCCTCCTCTCGCGCTCCCAGCCCTCAGCTTGGAGATTGGGAGAGATGCTCGGTCCCACACAGCAAGCTAGCGACGCTCCAAACCAAGGGATTTCTTCCCCCAGCCTTCATGGTTCCAGTTCGAGCTGGACTCGCCACCTATAAGGGCGGAAAGCGTCCCTGATCCCTCCAAAGGAGAGCGGGTATGCTTTGTCCCTTATCTGATAAGAGGACTCAGATTTCCAATACATCCATTTCTACGGGGGCTCCTGGAGTTCTACGGCCTCCAGCTGCACCACCTTACGCATGCCTCCATTCTGCACATCGCGGGCTTCGTGGCCCTTTGCGAACTGTTCTTGGGCGTCGAGGCTCATTTTGCACTGTGGAAGAGGTTATTCTGCCTCGTACCCCGTTCTCATGAGGGGTCAATATATCAAGTGGGCGGAGCCGGACTATGGCACATCGCCGGGACCGGATATCTATCCGGAACCCCGAAGAAGGCGTCCGAAGACTGGCCTTCGGAATGGTTTTATATGGAAGACGTCCCGCTGCCGGATCCTGTTCGGATCGGCCTCCCGGAGTTCAGTAATGCTCATTTGAAGAAGCGCTTGAGCTGGCGCCCGCGGAGCCCCCAGAGGGAGAATGACAGGGATGTCCTCTACCTGATGAGCCGAATAAGGTTATTAGCTCATTCCGGCCTCACTATGATTGGAGTCATGGCCACATGCATTATGTGGGGGGTGCAGCCGCTCCAGTATAGGGGCCACCCCATGTGGGAGTTCAACGGGGAGGATGGTGCCACCCGCCATGGCCGTAAGGGGCCGGGATCGGTCGCCGATCTGGTGAATATCTTGTCCGGCATGTAAAAAGGGGAAAAGGAGGATTTTCTCCGTGTTAGTCCACTGAACGGATTTTCTATGAACAATCCTCGAAGTTGGGTAAGAGGACATTTCTTTTTGCCTATCCGATCCCCATTCCATGGTTAAGTATCTCATTTTGTGATTTTGACGCAGGAACTGCGCTGGGCCGTAGAGGATATACACAGCCCGCCTCCACAACCCGAGGATCCGGAACAGTCCCTCGATCCGGCTTCTGAAGAGGATCCAGACATAAAGGTGGAGCTGATCGATGGGGTGTTCCATCAACTTAGCATCGACAATGCTTTGGTCGCCATTACGGCCGACTACCCCGGAATATTTCCAGCTTCCCAGGTAACTGTGACCGAAGTCCTGATACCATGACCCATCCGTGCTTATTTCTGATCACCGCATACCAATGGTGTTCCGCAGGAGGTGCCTTTGAGGCGGGAAGCCGAGCCCGCGGCGGCTGGCCACCAAGGGGCATCTCAGCCCTGCAGGCAGAAAAGAAGTGCGGTGTGGATCGAGACGTCGCCGCAACGGTATGGTGCGCCACCGTGTTTCAAGGAAAGATTCCTGGAAGGCATACTAACGCTCGTGATTTTTTCAGGAAAAAGAGCGCTCGCCGGACTGTGTCCGGAGAGGTTGCCAATCGAGCCTCCGCCAGCCAGGCTCCAAAGCCAGGTCCGGAAGGGAAGGCGAACACAAGGCGCACGTCGGATGCTCCTCCAACGGAGGATGCCGATAGATTGTCCGCCACCAAATCTGAGGTGGAGAGCGCCATGAATCATAGGCGCCGCTGGACAATTCTTCGTGACGCATGTTTCTCCCAAGAGGCATTGAATGTCTTTAATTCAGGAGATGCGCACCTCCGTGCCGCTCAAGATGGTCTAGCCAGAGCCACGGAGCAGTATGTGAAAGACATACGGGTGAGGAATTTTGATAGTTATATATGCCAGTAGCCCCCGAGACTTAAAATAGTTAGAATAACTGATTTAAGGATCATTTGTTATGCAGGATCTTACAGAAAAGAATACCCAACTGTCCCAGGAGCTTCAAGAGTGCAAGGCCCAACTTGAGGCCGCACTAGCCGCCACAGGGCGAGCCACAGAGACCCCCTCTGGTAATATACGCTTTAAAAGAGAAGTAGTTTGCGAAGTGCGGCGTGTGTGTAAGTCTGACAATAACATTGCAGATGGCGCCGGGGTAGATCCAGACAAGCAACAGCTCCTGCGCCGGTTAAAGGCTGGCGAGAATGTGCTTACAAGGGTGCGGCAAGAGAAGAATAACCTCCAAGATGCCAACACCCAGCTGGGCGAGGAACTAAAAGATGTTCGTGCCCAGCTGTCTGACTCCGTTAAGGAGAATCGGCGGCTTCGTCGCGGCATTTTCAGTAAGTGCTTGAACGAACATTAAAAAAGAGTTCAGCGAGGAAGTCGACTAACAAAAATATGTCTGTAGGTATGCTCACAGGTCGTCCTACAGAGGAAATGCCCGGTTCAACGGGTGACCTACTTCCCGAGCTGCTACAACTGCACGAACGAGTTCGGCAGGTGATGAGAGGCGTCGCCCAGGCCTTGTGGCCATCCATCTCCCTACCCGAAGGCCTTGGAGAGCTTGCAGAGAAGCTTCAGGGAGCACGGCGGCGCTTCCGGCTATGGAAGATATCGGCCTGCCGTCAAGGCGTCAGGGAGGCCTGGGCCATGGTGAAGACGTGGTACACGAAGGCTGACCCAAACCACATGGCCGAGGTCGGACCTATGGGGCCCGATGGAAAGGAGATCCCTGTGAGCTTAGTGTACGGCCAAGTAGAATTGGCCGCAAAGTATTCCCGGTGGGACTGTAAACTAGACAGCCTATTAGATGGTATTGAAGAGGAATACAATCAGTCAATTTGACTATGAAATTTAAAATGACATGTAAAATGCCTTCTAGCCGGATTGTAGATCATTTGTTGTAGCGGACCTTTTCGCTTCAACCTCGGGACCCGACAGTCCAGAGTGTTTCCGAATACCCTCGTGGTTATATAAAAAAACCGGGGCATGCGTGGAGACCAGGCGTAGGGGTCATTAGTGCTTTATCAGACAAGTGCCCAACTAGTTATGTTATATTACATGGTTAGTAAGAAACATCTTCCAAGGAGAATAGTTTCGTTAGGGGTTCCTTTCCCTGGGAGGCATGCCCTAAAGTGCATGGCCGGACTGCGAAAAAAGCAGGAAAGCATCTGGGGGCAGATAAATAAATAGGTAAGAAATCGTATTTTAGTTCACTGACCGAATATTCCCTTATGAACGCTAGCTTTCGGCTTCACCCAGTTCGAGGTACACATCCGGCTGACCCGGCAGTAACAATCGCAGAGGTGCTCCCTTTACCACCTAGCCGAATAATCAGGAACGTAGGGGTAAGCACAGGAGCCAGGCAACCCAGCTTGTCCAAAACTTAAGTCATATCAATGCATATAATGGTGAATAAAAGGTACATGCGGAAGTGTGACACATGTGTTGGGCATAAAGCCCGTATAAATAAGCTTCTATTAAAGAAGCCCCCAGGTATAATGAGCGCGAGTAGCACGTCAAATGTGTGTGAACAATGCGCAGACGAGCCTCCACGGGCTTTAAGAAAAAAGGAGGGAGAAGGAGAGAAATAAAAGACAGCTAAAGTATAAAATGTAGACGGAGGAAGGAGACGAACTCAGAGTCCGGCGCTAGGCGTAGAATCTTCAAAGACGGGCTGCGTTCCATGGGTTCGGCTTGAGTCGGTTATCCGATGCGTTTCGCAGACGGTACGCTCCACCAGTCAGGACTTGGTCGATGATGAAGGGACCTTCCCATTTGGGCTTGAGTTTGTCCTTTTTCTTGTCCGACAGGCGTAGAACTAGTTCACCAACATTGTAAGTTTTGGCCCGTACTTCTCTGCTTTGATATCTTCGGGCCTGCTGTTGATAGAATGCGGAACAAGCTTTTGCCACGTCGCGCTCCTCCTCTAAGGCGTCCAAACTGTCCTGCTGATCCAGCTCGGCTTCTCTTTCTTCGTACATGCGCACGCGAGGTGAGTCATGAATTATGTCGCAGGGCAAAACTGCCTCTACGCCGTATACCAGAAAAAATGGTGTGAATCCGGTAGTGCGATTCGGCGTGGTCCGCAGCCCCCAGAGTATGGAGTCGAGCTCCTCTACCCAGTGCGTGTTAGATTCCTTGAGGGACCACACTAGTCTGGGTTTAATGTCGCTCATGATTAGACCATTTGCTCGCTCGACTTGACCGTTAGTTTGTGGGTGATAGACTGAAGCGTAGTCAAGCTTGATGCCCATGTTTTTGCACCAGAGTTTAACCTCGTCGGCCGTGAAGTTCGTGTCGTTATCGGTGTGATGATGCTATGGGGGACGCCGTAATGGTGTACTACCTCTGATATGAAGTCTATCACAGGTCCGGATTCGGCTGTCTTAACTGGCTTGGCCTCTATCCATTTGGTGAATTTATCCACCATGACCAATAGGTATTTTTGCTTGTGGGTTCCTCCTTTAAGGGGTCCAACCATGTCAAGCCCCCAGACCGCGAACGGCCAGGTGATGGGTATAGTTTTCAGGGTGGTGGGTGGCATGTGGCTTTGATTAGCAAAGAGCTAGCAACCGACGCATCGTTGGACTAAGTCCTGAGCGTCTGCCCGGGCCGTTGGCCAATAAAATCCTGTACGGAAGGCCTTGCCTACAAGGGCCCGGGCTGCGGCGTGGTGCCCACCGAGTCCGGCATGAATTTCAGCCAGAAGATTGCGCCCTTCCTCTTCGGAGATACACCTTTGAAGGACTCCGGTTGTGCTTTTCTTATAAAGCTCTCCCTCATGGACCTTATAGGCTTTAGATCGCCGTACTATGCAGCGGGCCTCGTTTTGGTCCTCGGGAAGTTCCCGCCTAGTTAAGTAGGCTAGGAATGGTTCGGTCCATGGGGCAATGACTGCCATTATTTAGTGGGCTGAAGGTGTTATTTCATTGGCAGAACCACCGATTGTGTCAGAATGTTCGGTGTCGGGCGGTGCGGTTGGGTCCGGATTGTTGTTTCCGGACTCCCCTTCCCATAGTACGGATGGCTTGAAAAGCCGTTCCAGGAAGATGTTGGGAGGGACGGCATCGCGCTTTGCGTCGATGCGTGCCAATACGTCCGTCGCCTGGTTATTATCCCGGGCTATATGGTGAAATTCGAGCCCTTCAAACCGAGCTGACATTTTTAGGACGGCGTTACGATAAGCTGCCATTTTCGGATCCTTGGCGTCGAAGTCTCCATTTATTTGGGATATCGCGAGGTTCGAATCCCTGCACACCTCTAGGCGTTTAATGCCCATGGAGACCGCCATCCGGAGGCCATGTAGAAGGGCCTCATATTCGTCTGCATTATTGGAGTCCGTGTACATTATCTGGAGTACGTATTGGACTGTGTCTCCGGTTGGGGACGTCAGGACGACGCCAGCCCCCAGGCCGGCCAACATTTTGGAGCCGTCGAAGTGCATGATCCAATTGGAGTATGCGCCGTACTCTTTAGGGAGTTCGGCTTTAGTCCATTCGGCGACGAAGTCAGCCAAAACTTCTGACTTGATAGCTCGCCATGGTTTATAGGTTATGTCGAACGAGAGGAGCTCGATGGCCCATTTGGCAATCCGGCCCATTGCGTCGCGGTTGTTTATAATGTCATTAAGAGGTACTTCAGAGGCTACTGTTATCAAACACTCTTGGAAGTAGTGTCGCATCTTCCGGGATGCCATGAACACCGCGTATGCTATCTTTTGATAGTGCGGGTACCGTGACTTGCATGGAGTTAGGACAGTGGACACGTAGTAAACTGGTTTTTCGAGAGGGAACTTGTGTCCGTCCGTTTCTCGTTCGACAACGAGCACCGTGCTTACAACTTGATGGGTTGCCGCGATATATAATTGCATTGGTTCGCCCATGTTGGGTGCGGCCAGGACCGGATTTGTTGCCAATATGGCTTTGATTTCTTCGAGTCCGGCCGTGGCAGCATCCATCCACTCGAAGTGTTCGGTGCACCACAGGAGGCAATAAAGGGGTAATGCCTTTTCTCCTAAGCGGGAGATAAAGCGGCTTAGAGCCGCCACGCATCCGGTCATTTTTTGTATTTGTTTGAGGTCTTTTGGGATATCCAATTGTGACAGAGCTCGGATTTTGGCTGGGTTTGCTTCAATTCCTCTACCGGATACAATGAAGCCCAAGAGCTTTCCGGCTGGTACGCCGAAAACGCATTTTTCCGGGTTGAGCTTAATGTCATATGCTCGGAGCTTGTCGAATGTGAGCCTCAAGTCGTCTACTAGAGTTTCGACATGCTTGGATTTGACGACCACATCATCTACGTATGCCTCCACTGTTTTGCCGATCTGGTTTGCCAGACATGTCTGAATCATGCGCTGATATGTTGCGCCGGTGTTTTGAGCCCGAAGGGCATTGTGTTAAAGCAAAATGGGCCGTATGGAGTGATGAATGCTGTTGCGGTAGCCGGAGTATGCATCGAGGAAGCACAATGAATCGTGCCTTGCGGTAGCGTCGATAATTTGATCGATGCGGGGGAGGGGGAAGGGATCCTTTGGGCAAGCCTTGTTAAGGTCCTTGAAGTCGACACATAGGCGCCAGGATTTATCCTTCTTTCGTACCATCACTAGGTTTGCTAGCCAGTCCGGATGTTTTATATCTCTGATGAATCCGGCTTCCAATAGTTTGGCTAGCTCCTCTCACATTGCCTGTCTCTTCGGTTTGGAAAATCGTCGAAGAGCCTGTTTGACTGGCTTGAATCCTTTTAGGATATTTAGGCTGTGCTTGGCCAGTCAGTGTGGGATTCCTGGCATGTCTGAGGGGTGCCAGGCGAAGATGTCCCAATTTTCTCGTAGGAATTCTCGTAGTGCGGCGTCTACATCAGGGTTTAACTGTGCCCCAATGGATGCCGTCTTTGTAGGGTCCGTTGGATGGACTTGGAATTTGACTATCTCGTCTGTTGGCTTAAAAGAGGTGGACTTGGATCTCTTATCGAGTATCACATAGTCCCTGTTCACCGTGGAGCGCAGCGCAGTGAGTTCCCCGGCCGCTAGGGCTTCGGATAGTGCCTCAAGGGCTAGTGCGGCTGTCTTATTTTCGGCGCGGAGTGCTATGTCCGGATCACTGGCAAGAGTGATGATTCCGTTGGGCCCGGGCATTTTGAGCTTCATGTACCCGTAATGGGGTATAGCTTGAAAAATTGTGAATGCCTCTCGCCCTAATAAAGCGTGATATCCGCTGCTGAACGTGGCCACTTGGAATGTGACCTCCTCGGACCTGTAATTGTCCGGTGAGCCGAACACCACATCCAGTGTAATTTTTCCTGTGCAGCATGCTTCCCGACTAGGGATTATTCCTCTAAAGGTTGTGCTGCTTCGCTCAATGCGGCTCCAGTCTATTTCCATTTTTCAAAGGGTTTCCTCGTAAATGAGGTTTAATCCGCTGCCGCCATCCATGAGTACCTTGGTAAGGCGAAAGCCGTCCACTATTGGACTGAGGACCAATGCGGCTGGTGCTCGGGCTATTCGGAATTTAGGTTCGTCACTGGCGTTAAAGGTAATAGCCGTGTCACTCCATGGATTCATTGTTGCTACTTGGTAGACTTCGGCAAGGCTGCGGAGTGTTCGTTTCCGCATATTATTTGATGCGAAAGTCTCGAAGACTGTTAATATCGTACTGGTGTTGTTGGGCTGGTTCTCTGGAGCTAGAAGCTCTTCGCCACTTTTGGCCACCTGCTGTAGTATCCAACATGCTCGAAGGCTATGAGTTGGAGTGGCGCCCTCTGTACTATGAATTTTGCAGGGTCCATTGAGCCATTCCTCCAGTACGGTTCTGTGCCCTTTAGGGGTTTTTTGCTTTTTGGTATTTAACCCAGGTGCCTGGCGATGATGCACCCTTTTATTTCGGACTAGGGTTGTATTCAGGGCCGGATTATCCCAAAATTTGGTTTCGGTTTTCCAGGCGCTCTCCATCGCACAGTACTTTCTTACTATGGACGCCAAGTCGGCAAAGTGTGTAATTTCACGACGACTTATGGCGTTTAGGATTCCCTTGTCCGTGCAATTATTGCAGAAAAGTGAAATTGCGTCTTCCTCGCGGCAGTCCTTTATCCTGTCCATAACCAGGAGGAATCTGGCCTAGTAATGGTGTACTGTTTCAGCGGGCTCTTGCCGGCTTCGGGATAGATCGCTTATGTTTGGGTGGGCGGGTGGAATTAAATTCGGAACCCTGTCCAATCTAAGACTCAGGGGCCGAAAAGTTTCCGAACTTGGAAGCTTGGGTTTTTGGATATTGTCCGATGAATCCAGCCCGCTGCCCGACTTTAGGTTCAGGACTTGATCGACGTCCGTCCCTCCGTGAGAATCCGGCATGGAGGGGTCGGGAATCCGGACATAGCTAGTCCTTAATATAGAAGAAGGGTCGCCGTACTGTTCCTCTACCACAGCAACATGGTGGGTAGCCTGGGGAGAGTTGATCTCTCTCAGATCGGTTTTAGGCCCAATCTGATCGTAGTCTGTAGCGACTCCCAGGGCGGTGATGCGATCCAAGAGCTCGTTTAAGGAGGAGAGCTCCATCGGATCTAGCTGCTCGGAAAGTTCCGAGTTAACGTGAAGATTGCTTTCGATGACCCGAGAAGTCATCATCGGCGCGGCGGCCGAACAGGCGGTCATAAGAAAACCGCCTAGTCGGAGAGTTTGGCCGATGGCCAAAGCTCCTTTAGCAACGGTGCCGTCTTTAAAGACGGGATGAGGCATCCTTCCTGATGGCGACGGCATAGAGGAACTCTCAATGAAAGCAACAATGTCGGTGTCAAAACCGGCGGATCTCGGTAGGGGGTCCCGAACTGTGCGTCTAGGCGGATGGTAACAGGAGACAAGGGACACGATGTTTTTACCCAGGTTTGGGCCCTCTCGATGGAGGTAAAACCCTAATCCTGCTTGATTAATATTGATGATATGGGTAGTACAAGAGTAGATCTACCACGAGATCAGAGAGGCTAAACCCTAGAAGCTAGCCTATGGTATGATTGTTGTTCGTCCTACGGACTAAAACCCTCCGGTTTATATAGACACCGGAGAGGGCTAGGGTTACACAGAGCTGGTTACAAAGGTAGGAGATCTATATGTTCGTATCGCCAAGCTTGGCTTCCACACCAAGGAAAGTCCCATCCGGACACGGGACGAAGTCTTCAATCTTGTAAGGAGTCCGGCCAAAGATGATAGTTCGGCTATCCGGACACCCCCTAATCCGGGACTCCCTCACCATGTCCACGTGAGGAATATGCTCATAGTCGAAGAATTTGTCCTTATTGAAAAGTAGTGAAGAATAGAAATTGGCCTGGCTAGCAGTCCAGAAGCGCTTCCTTCTAAGACGAGCATTGTCATAAGGATTGAATTCAGTGAAGAAAACGTGCTCGCCGAAGAAGTCATCAGCCTTGAATTTTTGCTTCTTTGAGAAGGGATCCTTTGGCTTGGGCTGAGGAGTGTCAGTCAATTGCAGTACCACCTCAGGAATCACAATCTCAGGATCCACAGACTGAGGAATTTTAGGCTCTTCTTCAGCTGCAGCCTGGGTCTTCAATTCTTCATTTACATTTTCTTCAGCACTAGTGGCTGGAATTTCTTCATGGTCAGATGGGGTTGCATGAGGTTCTTCAGGTCCCATTGTACTTCAGTAGCAGCAGGAGACTGAGGAATTGCTTGAAGTGGAGTGAACATCGGAGAGTTGGGGTGCTGACTTTCCCAAAAGTCATCATTCAGCACAGGTGTGGTGCAGCCAATGTCCACATCCTCATCTTTCATTTCTTCAACTCCGGCCTCTTCAGCAGTGAACTGAGGCATAGGCGAGGAGACAACTGGTGTTGAAGGGATTGCATCCACTTCAATTTTTTCATCCAACTGCTCTCACAAAGCAGCAGAAGGATTTTCATCATCGGATTCACTTGAAATCACATAATCTTCACCAAAAGGAACAAGATCCTTTTATGGCATGAATGAGACAGGAAGGACATCAATTGGGTTGTTAATTGAGCTTGTCAATGGCTTCATCTTCTTCGGAGCTGAAGAATCTGATGAAGTTGATGCCTTCCTTTACTTCACAGATGCATGCTCTGCAGCCTTGGTCTTCTTCGCATCTGCTGCAGATGGAAGAATTGGAGTTGGTGTAGGCGCAGGAGGAGCAGAGGACTTTGGTTCAGTTTCTTCAGGCGCAACTGATGCAGTTGCCCTGATTTCTTCACTTTCTTCAGGCGCACAACTAGTGGATGCCCTGGCAATTTCTTCAGTGGCTGGAATGCAGTCATCAGCCCTGGTACTTTCATTTTCTTCAGCAGCCTAATTGTCATTAGCGGTGCTGGCATGTTCTTCGGTAGGCTAAGCAGATGCTTCAGCCGGAGTGACTTCAATGTGCACAGGAGCAGCAGCACTTGAAGTGAATGTCTTCGTCAACTTGGCGAACCGGACCTTGGCGCCTTTCCAATCAGCATAGTAGCGATTGAATTCATCACTCAGTTGATTGATCTCAGCTTGCAAGGCAACAAGTTGATCAGGGGTAAGAGTGAGGACATTGTCCTTTAGGTAGCGCTGCTTCTTGTACTGCGCTTTCTCCAGTCTTCTTCCTTCTTCAAATTTCCACTTTTCTTCTTCAATGAAGGCATTCAACACATGACTTTGACCAGGAGTGAGGTTCATCTCCGGCAAAGGCGTGTTTGGGTCCTTGTGCCATAGATCAATGAAGTCTAGGATCAACTTTGGATCCAACAACAGTGGCACATTACTTCCTTTGGCTCTAGCGGCCTTGGCCTGCCTGTTAAGGCACTTGAAAGGCGACCTACTTCTTGTGAGGACTTGGTCAAGGGCCTCGTCCAGCAGTGGCCTTTTTCTTCAGCAGAGAGGGGCCAGTTGAGGAATTTGGTGCAGCTGAGGAACTCGCAGAAGCTCCTGAGGCACTTGAGATGCCTGCGGTCCTTTGGCATGTGGCGAGATGCACAGGTGCAGAGGATTTAGTCGGACCAGCTGAACACTTTGTTGGAGGAGCTGAGGACTTTGAAGGAGGAGCAGATTGAGGAATTGGCCGTGAGGGCATTGAGGGTGAAGCACTTGGCTTGAGAGCAGGCTTCTTAGCCATGGCCTTCTTTGGCTTACTAGCAGAGGCCTCAGCAGTGGTAGCAGCAGCAACAGAGTTTTCATTAAATTTCCTCACTGCTTCCTTTGCTTGTTTGGCCAGTTTGGCCTAGCGCTTTGCCCATTCATCAGGATAATCCTCACCGCGCTTGAGGCTGGTGGGATCTGCCAATTGGCCTGGTGCCAATGGAGGTCTTGGGCATGGAGGGCTAAGTGCGAATTTCATCATATACTTGGGAGTGACATATCTGTAGTCCCTCCATTCCCATGCCCATCTCCTCTCAATCTTTTGAATGCGCACCTTGCGCTGATTCTTATCTTCCTCAGGGGGTGTGCGGTATCCAGCATAAATGTCATCAGGGATCTCAAATGTTGTGTTGACCTCAGGCCTCTTTCCACCCTTCCGCGGCTTCTTACCATTAGCCATTTTCTTCAGCTGAGGAATATGAACAACTGAAGTTTCTGAAGAGGTGTGCAACTTTTCTTCGAGGAACGCTGCAAATGAGTTAAGTTGATGAGAACCTAGTGATTCAGCAGCGGACATGTGTACCTGCGAACAGAATATAGTTGTGAGGAATTTGGAGAGGTCATATGCGTTCTCAGAATGTTTTTCAAAAAGAATAGGTTTGAGGAATTTGACCAGATGAGTCTTGAAGAATTTCACTAAGTGTTCTTTGTCTTAGGTTCTAGAGTTGTATAGATTGAAAATCCACACAAGTGAGGAATCTTGAAGAAAATCATTGCTTAGAGAAACGAATCAAGAGCAGATGACATGTGAGGTGTTCAGTGTGTGAAGATTTGAAGAATAAACACCTTTGAAGATTTAAAAAAACAATTGAATCAAAGAGGGTAGTAAAAGTAACTTTTAATTACCCTTGATGAAGAACACAATGAAATGGGAAGTGTAGATGTGAAGTTCGTCAGTTCAGATCTTCCACGCCCTAACTCGGCAGAGGAAGACATCTAGGGCAGCGGCGGAGTGAAGAAATCCGCAACCGGCGCGAGTACAACAACGACGAGGTCGAGGCAGTGAAGCTCTTCCTCACCGGCGATGATGAAGTAGCAGCGGCGCTAGGGTTTGAGAAGCTCGAGCGGGAGTGAGAACGAGCGGAGTAAAAACGAAGTGAGGAAGAGAAGGGGGAATTTATAGTGGGAGTGAAAAACTGTACGCCCAAGGAAATCAGACGAACGTGCCCCTGGCCCTTCTCATTTGCTTGACATGTGTCACCCACGTACTGAGAGGTGGCGATCGTGTAAGATCGTGGGTGAATAGATAAGTATTGTTGTGGGATGCGAAACGGTTTGAGCGGCAGAGCCGAAAATTTAGATAAGATAAGTTAAAAGTTCCGTTTGCAATTTCTTCAGCTGTCAAGGACACAGTGAAGATTTTGAATGAGTTTCAAATAGAACGCACATGAAGAGTTTTGTGAACAGACTGGGTTGAGTTTAGCATAGAGGGGGAAGGGTCCGATCACATTCACTTAGCAGAAGAAATCAACTTGAAGAATTAGCAATAAGTGAATGTTG
Organism: Triticum aestivum; assembly: GCF_018294505.1. Lineage (NCBI taxonomy): Eukaryota > Viridiplantae > Streptophyta > Magnoliopsida > Poales > Poaceae > Triticum > Triticum aestivum. Next base: position 532,241,576 of record NC_057801.1, on the reverse strand, counting down.
TAGAGGACATAAACTCATATATATATATATATATATATATATATATATATATATATTCAAATGAAGAACAACACCGGAAAGAGTGAAGACAATGCAAAGTTGAAGAATTTGAAAAACTGAGGAATTTCAAAAATGAAAAAAAAACTCAAATTGAAGATTTTCAACTTTGGTTGGTGGCGTAACCCACCATATAAGAAAGCTGATTTCAGACACCGCATACAATTGTCGTAGGGATCTGAGAATCAATTTCTTCATTAATTTCTTCACACTTAGAGGGTTAGTCTTCATTGATTGAAGAAAAACGTTACTTTGTGTGTTGCGCATCTAAGTCGTCAAGTCAGCATTAGTGTTAGGATGAGTGTCCATTTCAGAGAACATTTGAAGATTCTAGGATATTTAGCTCACACCGCAACTTGCTAAATCTCTTCTCATCCAAGGGCTTAGTGAAGATATCGGCCAGCTGGTCTTCAGTGCTTGTGTGGTCGATGGAGATGTCGCCCTTCAACACATGATCATGAAGAAAATGATGACGAATATGGATGTGCTTGGTCTTCGAGTGCTGAACTGGGTTATGAGCAATCTTGATAGCGCTCTCATTGTCGCAGTAGAGAGGCACATTCTTCACGTTGATGCCATAGTCCTTGAGTGTTTGCTTCATCCATAGTAATTGAGCACGGCATGATCCAGCAGCAATGTACTCAGCTTCTGTGGTGGAGAGAGATACGTGGTTCTGTTTCTGAAATGGCATATGCCTGACGTTGACTTGAGGTCCACACGATCACCAGCATAGTCAGAGTATGAATATCCAATGAGATCAAACGAAGAGCCCTTGGGATACCATAATCCAAGTGTTGGTGTGTGAGCTAGATATCGAAGAATATGCTTCACAGCCTTATGGTGTGATTCCTTCAGTGTAGCTTGAAATCAGGCACACATGCAAACACTAAGCATAATATCCGGCATAGATGCACATAGGTACAATAAAGAGCCAATCATGGAGCGGTATACCTTTTGATCAAAGTCTTTACCATTTTCATCAGTGCATAGATGGCCATTTGTGGGCATTGGAATTTTGACCCCTTTGCAATCTTGCATGCCGAATTTCCTCAATACATCTTTGAGGTATTTCTCCTGAGATATGAATATGCCATTGCGCTGTTGACGAATTTGAAGACCTAAAAAGAATTTCAATTCTCCCATCATAGACATTTGATATTCTTCACTCATCATATAGGCAAATTCATCACTGTAACGTTGGTCAGTACAACCAAAAATGATATCATCAACATAAATTTGGCACACAAACAATTCACCATCATAAGATTTAGTGAAAAGAGTTGGGTCGAGTGAACTGGGTTTGAAGCCTTTCTTCATGAGGAATTCCTTCAAAGTATCATACCACGCCCGAGGGGGCTGCTTGAGGCCATACAGGGCCTTATTGAGTCTGAAGACTTTTTCAGGATGCTTTGGATCTTCAAAACCTGAGGGTTGAGCAACATATACTTCTTCCTCAAGCTTACCATTGAGGAATGCACTTTTCACATCCATTTGTTGTAAGATAATATCATGATGGTTATCATAAGCAAGTAATATGCGAATAGCCTCAAGTCTAGCAACAGGTGCAAAAGTTTCATCAAAATCAATTCCTTCAACCTGTGTGTAGCCTTGAGCTACAAGCCGGGCCTTATTACTCACCACAAGGCCATTTTCATCTTGCTTGTTGTGGTAGATCCACTTCGTGCCAATGATGTTGTGCTTGCGAGGATCTGGACGTTTGACCAGTTCCGAGACGTTGTTGAGCTCGAACTGATGTAGTTCTTCTTGCATAGCTTGAATCCACTCAGGCTCCAGAAATGCTTCATCTACCTTAGTGGGCTCTGTGATAAAGACAAAAGCAAAGTGCCCACAAAAGTTAGACAAGTGTGAAGCTTTTGAGCGTGTGAGAGGACCTGGTGCTTCAATGTCATCGATGATCTTCTCGACTTGCACTTTGTTTGCAATGCGAGGATGAGCGGGTTGTCTTTGAGGAATTTGATCCGCATTTTCTTCAGGAGCATTTTCCTCAGCACCATTTTCTTCAGGAGCGCCAGCTCGACGTTCTTCACGTTCTGGAATGAATTCTTCAGCAGATTCTTCGGTAGGAATGACATCCTCAGTAGCCTTGAACTTGATAGATTCCTCAGGTGCTGGTTCATCTAACACAGAAGGTAGGTGCTCTCGTTGTGAGCCATTAGTTTCAGACCGCACATCTACAGTTTCAACAACCTTGTGGAGAACGTTGTTGAAGACTTTGTAGGTGTGCGAGTCCTTTCCGTAACCAAGCATAAAACCCTCATGTGCTTTCGGTGCAAATTTAGAATTGTGATGAGGATCTCTAATCCAACATTTAGCACCGAAGACTTTGAAGTAACTCACATTGGGTTTCTTGTCAGTGAGGAGTTCATAAGCAGTCTTCTTGAAGAATTTGTGAAGATATACTTTGTTGATGATGTGGCACGCAGTATCAATTGCCTCAATCCAGAAACAACGAGGCATCTTGTATTCATCAAGCATAGTGCGAGCCATCTCAACAAGAGTTCTGTTCTTGCGCTCCATGACGCCATTCTGCTGAGGAGTATAAGGAGTAGATAACTCATGAGTAATACCAAGTTCATCAAGATAGTCATCAAGACCGGAATTCTTGAACTCAGTCCCATTGTCACTTATGATGTGCTTGATCTTCACACCAAAGTTGGTTGAAGCCCTCGAGGAAAATCGTTTGAAGACTTCCTGCACCTCATGTTTGTAAGTGACAATGTGCACCCATGTGTAACAAGAATAATCATCAACAATAACAAAACCATATAGAGATGCATCATTTGTAACAGCAGAATAATGATTAGGACAAAAGAGATCCATGTGAAGCAATTCAAAGGGTCGAGTGGTAGTCATGATAGTCTTCGCTGGATGCTTGGCCTTTGTCATCTTCCCAGCTTCACAGGCTCCGCATAAGTGATCCTTGAGGAATTTGACATTCTCAATGCCAATGGCATGCTTCTTCTTCGCAAGCGTGTGCAAATTCCTCATGCCAGCATGACCAAGTCGTCGATGCCATAGCCAGCCTTCTGAAGCTTTTGCGAGTAGGCATATGGCTGGGTGTGGTCCTGTAGAGAAATCAATAATGTACAAGTCCCCTCTCCTAAAGCCTTCGAAGACTTTGGAATTGTTAGCTTCCATGATCACAACACAACGATATTTGCCAAAGACAACAACCATATCGAGATCACAAAGCATCGAGACAGACATGAGGTTGTATCCTAAGGACTCGACAAGCATGACTTTGTCCATGTGTCGATCCTTTGAGATTGCAACCTTACCTAGACCCAATACCTGACTTTTGCCTTTGTCAGCGAAGATGATATGCTTCAGATGCAATGGTGATAAAGGAGCATCCATCAATAGATTCTTGTCACCAGTCATGTGATTCATACATCCACTATCAAGGACCCACTCATTTGCTTTGGGTTGATCATCCTGCAGATGAATTAGTGCAACTTATGAACTCATATACTTCATAAGTGAAGAATATGACATCAATATCACCAGATCAATTTCATCAAGCAATAGAACTGATAAAACAGTATGAGGACATGAGAAATGAAAGTTCATTTCTTCATGATTAGCCTGCGTCCTTTCAAGCAATGTTCAGGTCTCCAGCAAATGCTTCACACGTTTTAAGCACATATGGATACCTGACCCTGCATAAGAGGTTAGTTCTTTTTCTTCACCACCCACATCTATAGGGGTGGCAAAGAATTCATCACTCTGTGAGCACCATATGAGAAAGGTGGCATAGAAGCCAGTCCACTTCGTTTCACATAAGAGGGGTTAGGACAAGCATATGAATAAGCAGAGAAATTCTTCGAGGACTTGTGAACATAATGATTAGAAGAATAATGCTCATATTCATAGCCCTTAGCTCTACCCTGCGAAACAGAGGGGTTAGCACGATGATGATCATATGAGAACTTTGATCCTTTTGAGGAATTTGATCCACGTGAAGAATTTGGTCCATATGAAGAATTTGATCTGGAGTTCCTATTCTTCACAGGTGGTGTCATGAGGACATTCACCTGAAGACTTTCAAGGCAGCTTTTGGGAACCCAGATTTTCTTCATAGGGGAACCGTTCCTGCAGTTAGTGCCAACGTATCTAGCAAATACTTCACCATTCTGATTTTTGAACAGTTTATAGTTGGAGTCAAATGACTCATCAGAAGAATGAGGAGATTCACATGTAAAACCAGATAAATTGGATGGATCAACTGGAGGTCCCTTTGCAGCAACCCATGAGGTTTTGGGGTACTGCTCAGGCTTCCAATATGTTCCATCAGCATTGAGTTTCCTCTCAAAGGCAATACCCTCTTTCCTAGGGTTCCTGTTGAGGATCTGCTTTTTAAGCACATCACAAAGAGTCTGATGCCCTTTGAGGCTTTTGTACATGCCTATCATGTACAATTCCTTCAGCCCTGCATCATCAGTGATACTAGCAATGTTCTCAGATGAGGAATTAGTGATAGCAGAGACAGGTGAAGAATTTGTAGCATTAGAAGCATTTGGGCATTCAAGTGAAGAATTAGCAGATTCACGTTCAATGCATTTCAGACATGGAGGAACAAATTATTCCTGAGTAGCGATGATTTGTTGAGCAAGTGAATCACGCTCCTTCTGAAGATCTTCATAATCCACTCTTAGCTTCTCAAGATCTAGCTTTCTTTGAAGAAATTCATAAGAAAGCTTCTCGTGATCAGATAAGAGAGTGTTATGATGACCTTGAAGGTTGTCAAACTTGGACTAGAGTCTCTGAAGATTTTCAGTCAAGGTTTTAGTGCGATCCATTTCTTCACCCAACATATCATCACTTTTATCTAGCATGTTTTGAACCTTTTCAAAAGCCTTTTGTTGTTTCACAACAATCTTAGCAAGTTTAGAGTAGTTGGGCTTGAGGTTTTCATTAGATTCATCCTCACTAGATTCAGAGGAGGCGTATTTAGTTACCTTGGCACCCTTTGCCATGAAGCAATAGGTGGGAGCATAGTCATCCTTGTCTTCATCAGCCTTGTTGGTGATGCCATTTTCTTCAGAGGTGAAGATAGACTTGCTGACGAATGCAGTAGCGAGAGCTAGGCTCGCCACACCAGACTCGGACTCCTAGATGCCTCCTCGTCCTCATGTTCCTCAGATTCAGCCTCAGAGTCCATTTCCTTGCCAATGAATGCCCGAGACTTCTTGGATCTGCTCTTCTTGTGTGATGAAGACTTCGAGGATTTTGATGATGAAGACTTTGAAGATTTCTTCTTCTTCTTTGCGTTATCAGAACTTTAGTCCGTGTATTTCTTCTTCTTTGATTCCTTATCCCACTGAGGACAATCTTGAATGTAGTGACCAGGTTTCTTGCATTTGTGGCATAGCCTCTTCTTGTAGTCGTTGGATGAGGAATCATTGCTCCTTGAGGATTTTCCAAAGCGACCACGTCTTGAGAACTTCTGAAATTTCTTCACGAGAAGTGCTAGTTCCTGGCTCAGTTCTTCAGGATCACCAAGGCTGCTAGCAGAGTCTTCATCTTCAGACTCGGAGACTGCCTTGGCCTTCAAAGCACGTGATCTGCCATAGCTCAAACCATAGAGATCTCTCTTCTCGGCAAGCTGGAACTCATGAGTATTTAGCCTCTGGAGGATATCAGCGGGATCAAGTGACTTGTAATCAGCACATTCTTGAATCATCAGTGCCAGAGTATCAAATGAAGAATCGAGCGATCTCAGCAATTTCTTCACCACCTCATGGTCGGTGATGTCAGTGGCGCCAAGCGCTTGAAGCTCATTTGAGATGTCAGTGAGGCGATTGAAGGTTTGCTGAACATTTTCATTGTCGAGTCTTTTGAAGCGGTTGAAGAGATTGCGAAGAACGTCAACACGAGAGTCACGTTGAGTTGAGACTCCTTCATTCACTTTGGACAGCCTATCCCAGATAAGCTTAGCAGTTTCCAAAGCACTCACTCTTCCATATTTCCCTTTGCTCAGATGGCCACATATGATATTCTTCGCTTGAGAATCGAGTTGCTTGAATCTCTTCACATCAGTAGCATTCAGAGAAGGTGTGACTGAGGGAACACCATTTTCCACAACATATCAGAGATTGTTATCAATTGCCTCAAGATGCATTCGCATCTTATTCTTCCAGTAGGGGTAGTCCGTTCCATCGAAGGTAGGACACCCAGCAGAGACCTTGATCATACCTGCGATCGACATAACTAAAACTCCAGGCGGTTAAACCAAAATCACACAGAAGAAGGGAGTACCTTGCTTTGATACCAATTGAAAGTGCGTTATGTCGACTAGAGGGGGGTGAATAGGCGATTTTTATGAATTCTTCACTGAGGAATTTGCTGGTGAGGAAATTCCTAAATGAAGAACTACTTGCAGTGGAATAAGTACTCAAAAGTAAACACAGCAGAACACAAGCATAGTCATCATAATGAAATGAAGACAAGCATAGAGTACAGAAAGCATAAGCACAGGATAACACGGGATGAAGACGGACAGACTGAAGAAATTGAACTGAGGAAATTGAGAAAGTCTTCAGTCAAAGTCTTCAAATAGATATGAACAAGCACACAACAATAGAAATGAGGAAATGAAAGAGTTGAGGAAATAGAACCAGTAAGCTTGGTGAAGACAATGATTTGGTAGACTAGTTCCAACTGTTGTCTCAGTTGTACGTGTGGTTGGAGGGCTGAGTATTTAAACTTGAGGACACACAGTCCCGGACACACAATCCTCACTGTATTCTCCTTGAGCTAAGGTCACAGAGACCTCGCCCAATCACTCGTGGTAAGTCTTCAGGTGACTTCCAAACCTTCACAGACTAGGTCACTCAGCAATCCACAATTCCTCTTGGATGCTCTAGACCATGACGCCTAACCGTCTGGAAGAAGCACAGTCTTGAAAGGTAACAAGCGTCGGATCCACACAGGATCAATCTCTTCGGTGATGCTCAATCACTTTGGCTTGTAGGTGTGTTGGGTTTGGGTTTTTCCTCACTTGATGATTTTCGCTCAAAGTCCTTGGAGGATGGGATGCTCTCAAATGACAAGTGTCAGTTTCTCTCGGAGCAGCCAACCAGCTAGTGGTTGTAGGGGGCGGCTATTTATAGCCTAGGGAGCAGCCCAACATGATAAGACATAAATGCCCTTCAATGATATGACCGTTAGGTGGGTAGATATTTTGGGACAGCTGGCGTATAGCACAGCAACGGTCGGAAGTTTGACTCTCAAATTCCTCAGGGCTATCATGTTCCTCACTGTGTAGGCAATCCGTACTAGCGAATTCCTAACTCCTCGGTCGGAACAAATTCCTCAGAGACCAGAAGAACTTCGTCTCTATCACTGAAGAATATGACTGAAGTGTATGAGATTTCCAATGGCTTCACTCGAAGGGATTGGTAGGTGTAGGATTTTGAGTTGAGCATCACATGGAAATTTTTCCTTAGTATTTCCTCGACCCCCTTTAACAGTACGGTGTTTCCTATGACTCAAGAAAGAGAGAATGAAACTACGAAAACAGAAGTCTTCACGCTTCATGTTCCTCGAATGATTGCCAAGTCTTCAAGGTCACACCAATTTCTTCACTTTCAAAGTCTTCAGAAAGTCTTCAGTAATCCAAAGTCTTCAGTTGAAGAACTTCATTTTTAGGGGTCGACTTTCTCTGTAAATATCAAACTCCTCATAGACTTATAGACCTGTGTACACTCACAAACACATCAGTCCCTTAACCTATAAGTCTTCAATACACCAAAAACACTAAGGGGCACTAGATGCACTTACAAAGACCCACCTTTTGGTGGCGGTTGATAAGTTCACCAAGTGGGTGGAAGCAGAGCCAGTCAGCAAGTGTGACGTAGCCACGACGGTTCAATTCATGAAGAAGGTGATTTTCCTCTTTGGTTTTCCACACAACATCATAACAGATAATGGCACGAACCTCTCCAAGGGTGCTATGGAAGAGTTCTGTCACCGTGGGCTTGATGTGCCATAAGTGGCTCACCCCCAGTCCAATGGTCAAGCGAAGAGAGCAAATCAAGAAATCTTAAAAGGTATCAAGCCCCGGCTTATGGTCCCTTTGCAGAGGAAGCCGGGTTGTTGGGTGGAAGAGTTGCCTTCCGTATTATGAAGCATTAACACCACCCCCAATAGATCGACGGGTTATACACCCTTCTTCATGGTTTATGGAGCAAAAGCAGTTCTTCCAAGTGATATTCGCCATGACTCGCCCCGAGTAGTAGCTTATGTTGAAGCGGACAATGAGAGAGCACGCCAAGATGCATTGGACCTATTAGATGAAAAACGGGACATAGCGGCAGCTCGTCCGGTGATTTATCAGCAAGACCTGCGGCGTTATCACAGCTGTCGGGTTAAAACCAGAGCTTTTCAAGAAGGCGACTTAGTGCTCCGACTTATCCAAGATCAGACCGGCATGCACAAGTTATCCCCACCATGGGAAGGGCCCTTTGTGGTCTGCAAGAATCTGAACAACGGGTCATACTAGCTTATAGATGTTCGAGAGCACAAAGACTCACGCAAGTCGGAGGAAGAGACCCGCCGGCCGTGGAATATTGCTCATCTTCGGCCTTACTACACCTGAGCCATAAGCTCCTATTATGTACATATTCTTGACAATGTATATATTATGATCAATATAATAAATCGGCATCCTTGCTAAAGCGAGGCCTCTATCGTTCGTCTTTAAAAAAATTCTTGGTTACATGGGGGCTTCTGCTTATAAAGCAGAGCCCTGTTTGTCCATTAATCTGGCTTATAAAGCCACAAAAAAAGCTTGGGGGCTTCATACCCAATATCATAAGGAGCCAAAGAGAGTTCATTACAAAGCACAACTCAAACATAGGCGCCCACTGAGCACAGCTCAAAATATTGCTTGGGGGATCTTTGCTTCTACAAGAACAAAGAATCTACACCTTGCAATAGGATATAAAAGCCAGGCTTGGAAGCCAGGTGTATTCACCTAAAACTTTGGGTTAACCTGCCTTCATCAAGTAAGTCACTCTGCCCAGGTAATCCTGGTATGACCCGTCGAACGTTTGGCAAGTCAATCTTATACAGACCCTGAACTTGTCAAAGTTAAAACGGCGATTGGTTAATGTGAGGTCCATCTTAAAAGGCTTTGTAAAATGGTTTAAGTCAGTGTCTTGGCAGCCCATGAAAAGCCTCGTCTTTTTGCATATTTTCTTTGTAAATTTTTCATTTCGATGTTTATTTCGATGAGATTTATATTAAAACTGGTGCTTACTAAACCGGTCTGGCTTTTGAGTTGCCAGGTACAAATTTACAAAAATGACCGGTGTCAATTGACCCGGCTTGGCTTTCAACTATAAGTTGTCAGTACACAATCAATTCTGAACTGGCGTTTGTTAACCCGGTCTGGCTTTGACTATAAGTCGCTAGTATGATCATCCGGTGTTTATTATAACCTGGTATGGCTTCATTATAAACCAACAAAGCATGGTGGAGGTTATCAGCACTTGAGATTTGGGTTATCAGCCTTACTACAATAAAGTTGATAAATCAACAATGTGATTCAATGTCACACGTATGATGTATTTCATATTTAGTTATTTTTGAAATTACAGCCTTGGTTATAAACCCTGGCTTTATATTGGGTGTTATGACCCGTCCGGCGGTAAACCGCCAGGACAATTTTAAGTTTATTATATGCAGAAACAGGATTGCATAAAGCTGCTAAGGATCATAAGCAGACACCGCATAATCATGACGGATTAACGGTATGGTGCAAAAGTAAATATGCATGATGGCATCGCAGACCAAATGTTTCACCTAGCCTATTACAAGGCGTTTTGACGGCTGATACGTCTCCAACGTATCTACTTTTCCAAACACTTTTGCCCTTGTTTTGGACTCTAACTTGCATGATTTGAATGAAACTAACCCGGACTGACGTTGTTTTCAGCAGAACTGCCATGGTGTTGTTTATTGTGCAGAAAACAAAAGTTCTCGGAATGACCTGAAAATCCACGGAGATAACTTTTGGAAAATATAAAAAATATTGGCAAAAGAATCAAGGCCAGGGGGCCCACACCCTGTCCACGAGGGTGGTGGGCGTGCCCTCCCCCTGGGTGCGCCCCCTCTCTCGTGGGCCCCCTGATGCTCCACCGACCTCAACTCCAATTCCATGTATTCTGTTTCATGGAGAAAAAAATCAGAGAGAAAGTTTCATCACGTTTTACGATACAGAGCCGCCGCCAAGCCCTAATCTCTCTCGGGAGGGCTGATCTGGAGTTCGTTTAGGGCTCCGGAGAGGGGGATTCGTCGCCATCGTCATCATCAACCATCCTCCATCACCAATTTCATGATGCTCACCGCCGTGCGTGAGTAATTCCATCGTAGGCTTGCTGGATGGTGATGGGTTGGATGAGGTTTACCATGTAATCAAGTTAGTTTTGTTAGGGTTTGATCCCTAGTATCCACTATGTTCTGAGATTGATGTTGCTATGACTTTGCTATGCTTAATGCTTGTCACTAGGGCCCGAGTGCCATGATTTCAGATCTGAACCTATTATGTTTTCATGAATATATGTGAGTTCTTGATCCTATCTTGCAAGTCTATAGTCACCTATTATGTGTTATGATCCGACAACCCCGAAGTGACAATAATCGGGATACTTCTCGGTGATGACCATAGTTTGAGGAATTCATTTATTCACTATGTGCTAATGCTTTGTTCCAGTTCTCTATTAAAAGGAGGCCTTAATATCCCATAGTTTCCACTAGGACCCCGCTGCCACGGGAGGGTAGGACAAAAGATGTCATGCAAGTTCTTTTCCATAAGCATGTATGACTATATTCGGAATACATGCCTACATTACATTGATGAACTGGAGCTAGTTCTGTGTCACCCTATGTTATAGCTATTACATGAGGAATCGCATCCGACATAATTACCCATCACTGATCGAATGCCTACGAGCTTTTCACATATTGTGATTTGCTTATTTACTTTTCCGTTGCTGCTGTTACAACTACTACAAAACTATTATCTTTACTTTTGCCACTGTTACCATTACTATCATACCACTTTGCTACTAAATACTTTGTTGCAGATACTAAGTTATCCAGGTGTGGTTGAATTGACAACTCAACTGCTGATACTTAAGAATATTCTTTGGCTCCCCTTGTGCCGAATCAATAAATTTGGGTTGAATACTCTATCCTCGAAAGCTGTTGCGATCCCCTACACTTGTGGGTTATCAAGACTAATTTCTGGCGCCGTTGCCGGGGAGCATAGCTCTATTCTTTGAGTCACTTGGGATTTATATCTGTTGATCACTATGAGGAACCTGAAAGACGAAAGAACAAAGATTTTTCCCTCAACTACGAGGGGAGGTAAGGAACTGCCATCTAGCTCTGCACTAGATTCTCCTTCTATTTTGAGTAAGCTTGCGGCACCTAAACCTGCTACTGCTATGAATTCTGATATGTCTCATGTTATTGATGATGCCACTCCTGCTATGCATGATACTTATGATGAAACTACTTCTGTGTATGATACTACTTTGCCATTAGGTGAATTTCTTGATGAACAACTTGCTAGGGTTAGAGAGAATGAAATTATTGAATATGCTATTATTGATGATAGTGATGATGAAAGTTCTCCCCCTGATTATGAATTACCTGTTGTTCCTGAGGGTTATGTTATGGATGAGGAAGCTGCTAGAGCTATTTTTGCTTGCGAAGATAGATATGATCTTAAGAAGTTATTAGCTAAATGGAAGCAGCAATCTCTTAATGCTAGAATGAAACCTGACCCCGCTTTTGTTACTTCACCTATCTGTGTTATTGATAAGGATTATGAATTCTTTGTTGATCCTGAAATAATTACTTTAGTTGAATCTGATCCTTTTTATGGCCTTGAATCTGAAACTGTTGTGGCACATCTTACCAAGTTAAATGATATAGCCACCCTGTTTACTAACGATAAGAAGTCTCGCTATTATTATATCCTTAAGATATTTCCGTTTTCATTAAAGGGTGATGCTAAGACTTGGTTTAATTCTCTTGATCCTGGTTGTGTGCGTAGTCCCCAGGATATGATTTATTACTTCTCTGCTAAATATTTCCCTGCTCATAAGAAACAACCTGCCTTGCGGGAAATATATAATTTTGTGCAAATCAAAGAAGAGAGTCTCCCACAAGCTTGGGGGAGGCTTCTCCGGTTACTTAATGCTTTGCCTGATCATCCTGTTTAAGAAAAATGAAATACTTGATATCTTTTATAATGGACTAACCGATGCTTCCAAGGATTACTTGGATAGTTGTGCTGGTTGTGTTTTCAGGGAAAGAACAGTTGACCAAGCTGAATTGTTATTGAATAATATGTTGACTAATGAAAATAATTGGACTCTTCCCGAGCCAATTCCTGAGCCAATTGAGCCAACTCCTGAGCTTATTCCTAAACCAACTCCGAAAAAAGGGGTGTTCTATTTCTCACCCTGAAGACATGCAAGAGGCAAATAAATCAATGAAAGAAAAAGGTATTAAAGCTAAAGATGTTAAGAATTTACCACCTATTGAAGAAATACATGGTCTTAATATACCACCTATTGAAGAAACACATTGTCTTGATAACTCGACACAGGTAGTGAAGGTAAATTCTCTCTATAGATATGATAAAGTTGGGATTTCATCTACTAAATTTCATAGCCCATGTTTAGATGAATTTGATGACTTTATGGCTAGACAAGAAAGTTTTAATGCTTATGTTGGTAGAGAATTAAAGAATAATGCTTTCGAAATAGGACGCTTGAGTGATTATATGGCTAGAGTTAAAGGTGAACTTAAACTCATTAGCAAATATGCTTCTATGTTTACCACTCAAGCTGAGCAAGTACTTAAAGCTCAAAGTGATTTGCTCGATGAATTAAATAATAAACATGACTTTGTTGTTAGAGTGGCTACTAGAACTGGTAGAATGACTCAGGAACCTTTGTATCCTGAAGGCCACCCTAAGAGAATCGAGCAGGATTCTTAGAGAAATAATTTAGAGGCACCTAGTTCTTCCAAAAAGAAGAAAAAGAAAAACAATAGGACTTTGCATGCTTCTACTGAACCTGTTGTAGACACGCCTGAGAATCCCAATGATATTTCTATTTCTGATGCCGAAACACAATCAAGTGACGAACATGAACCTAGTGATAATGTTAATGGTAATTTTCATGTTGATGCTCAACCTAGCAAAAAATGAGGTAGAAATTGAACCTGTTGTTGATCTTGATAACCCACGATCAAAGAATCAACGTTATGATAAGAGAGACTTTGTTGCTAGGAAGCACGGTAGAGAAAGAGAACCATGGGTTCAGAAACCCATGCCATTTCCTTCTAAACCATCCAAGACAAAGGATGGTGAGGATTTTGAGCGCTTTGCTGAAATGATTAGACCTATCTTCTTACGTATGCGCTTAACTGATATGCTTAAAGTAAATCCTTATGCTAAATATATGAAGGATATCATTACAAACAAAAGGAAGATACCGGAAGCTGAAATTTCCACCATGCTTGCTAATTATACTTTTAAGGGTGGGATACCAAAGAAACTTGGAGATCCAGGGGTACCAACTATACCATGCTCCATTAAAAGAAATTATGTTAGAACTGCTTTATGTGATCTTGGAGCCGGTGTTAGTATTATGCCTCTCTCTTTATATCGTAGACTTGAATTGAATAAGTTGAAACCTACTGAAATATCTTTGCAAATGGTCGATAAATCAACTGCTATACCTGTTGGTATTTGTGAGGATGTGCCTGTTGTGGTTGCAAATGACACTATCTTAACGGACTTTGTTATTCTTGATATTCCCGAGGACGATAGTATGTCGATTATCCTTGGTAGACCCTTTTTGAATACTGCAGGGGCTGTTATTGATTGCAACAAAGGCAATGTCACTTTTCATGTTAATGGTAATGAGCATACGGTACACGTCCCGAGGAAACAATCTCAAGTTCATAGCATCAATTCTATTGGAAAAGTTCCAACTATCATTATTGGAGGTTTTGAATTTCCTCTTTCTACTATCAAGAAAAAATATGATGTTCTTATTATTGGGGATGTTCATATCCCCATTAAGGTAACCTAGTGTTATTCGGAATTTCTCCGATTCCGTGTTATTCGGAATGAGTTTGTTAACAAGACTTGATCAACCTTGTTAGTGGATTCATTTTGATGATCATGAGATGGATGAAACTAGAAGGCACAACCTTCTGTACCATCTTTTTACTTTCTATTATTTAGAATAAATAAAGCAAAAAATAGTATTATCCGTCTGTTTTCTGAATTATCCGTGCAATAAAAAAATATTCCAAAAATAAAAGTGCTCCAAATGCCCTGCAAATTTAGTATGATTTTTTATGGAATATTTGAGGATTTTAGGCACTGAAAACACTGCAGGGGGGCAAGCACCTGGCCACAAGGGTGGAGGGCGCGCCCACACCCCCTAGGCGCGCCCCCCCTATCTCATGGGCCCACGGTGGCCCCCCTCCACTTATTCCTGCACCCACACACTCCATCTTCTTCCCAAAAAAATCCCCATCCAGCTCAAGCACGAATTCTAGCTCATTTTGCTGCAATTTTTGATCTCCTTGCTCAAAGCTCCATTCACAAAACTGCTTTGGGAGATTGTTGCTTGGTATGTGACTCCTCCATTGGTCCAATTAGTTTTTGTTCTAGTGCTTTATTCATTGCAATTTTTTGCTGCATAGGTGACCCTATTCTTGAGCTTGCATGTCAAATTTATGAGGTCCCAAGTAATTCTAATGCATGATATAGGCTCTAGGCACTTGTAGGAGTAGTTGCTACCAATCTTGTTTAGTTTATTCACTTTTATTTTGAAGTTGCTAAAGTTTTCAGAAATTTTCAGAAAATGTTAAGGAGATTTTTGAGGGGCTCTTCTAGCCAAGGCTCCCAGGAAAACAAGCTAGAGAGAAGGAAAAGGCCAAGTATAATCTTCCTCGTGTAGCGGAAGTACGGCCGTGTGAATGGCCATGTGATGATTTCTTGAGAGAAGCCAGGATTTATGAAGACTTTTATTCTTTGATTGAAAATGCAGGCCTCACCGACTTTCTCCACGACCGGATCGATCAGTATCTCTTACTCACCAATACTTTCGTGCAAAACTTTTATTACTATCCTAAGAAATCACCTCCTTCAGCATCATTTCATTTATATGATGAATTCGAGGAAATGTCTTTACGTAATTTTTGCACGGTATGTAGAATACCCTTTGAGGGCAAGTTAGATGAACCACATCGTAAAGATGTGGATGGCTTTGTTAACACCATTACTGTATGGGATCCAAAGAAGGGTTCCGATGCGAGAATCTCTAGCATACACTTTCCTGTTTTACGTTACCTTGCCTTATTTGCTAGTCGATGCTTAATTGGTCGTGGAAATAGTGGAAACTTCAGTGTACCTGGTATTATTATTCTTTTCCACGCCTTGTTTGGTGATAATAGTTTTAGTATGGGTGTCGTCATTGCTAAACGGCTAAGCCTGAACCGTACAAAAGGCCCCATCTTTGGAGGTATCTATGCTGCACGTCTTGCTAAACATTTTGAGATACCTATTAGGCACCATGAGAAAGAGGAGACAATATTGCCTCCTTACCTTTTAGATTACATGAGCATGGTAGCACATGAGTTTATTGTTCACAATGATGATAAGATGCTCCTGTATAACTTGAGATTTAATAAGAAACACAATGAGACTATTATCCTGCCTACGCCTCTGTTGTTTGATTTGACTGCAGTTAATTATCTTTTCACGCTGGAAGCGGTGTACGCTCATCGAGGCCAAGCATCCGCTCCAAAGCCTGAGCCGGAATCTTCACTGGACCCTTATCGTTCATCATCTTACCAGTGGGATCCGGAGGAGATGGCCAGCCAGTGGTGTCCTGATTACACCCCTCAGTACACCGGGGAGAGTAGCCGCGGTCCTTGGCAATAGACCAACTTAGGCCAAAAGTCTAAGCTTGGGGGAGTACGTATTTCTCACCGACTTTACATTCATGTTCACACACTATACTAGTCGTCGGTGCTCACACTCTTTCATTGTATTATCCATGCTAGTTTAATTTATTTTTCTAGTTTTCTTCTTGTGTGTTTGATAAACCTTAAGAAAACCCAAAAAATTAGTTAGTCTAATTTCCATGCTTGTAGTAGACATTAAAATTAAAACCCAAAAAGATTTCTCGTTCTTCTTCTTGCTTGTTGGGAGCTTTCCCATGTAAATAGTTTTATTTTCTTTTCTTTCCTTTGGAGGGTCGAGAGTAGAAGACCATATTGAAAATGTTTAGTGGCTCTCATATGCATGATTGTTTATTTAACTTAGAGCCCATATTACTTTGTCTTCTCTCTTGAGTTGAATGCTTGAAGATTCCAGCTTAGTCCAATGCACGTGGCTATTATTATTATACACACCGTTCGGTCGTGCAAGTGAAAGGCAATAATGACGATATATGATGGACTGATTGAGATGAGAGAAGCTGGGATGAACTCGACCTCTTTTGTTTTTGTAAATATGATGAGTTCATCATTCCTGATTCAACCTATTATGAAGTAAAAATATTTGTAATGACATTTAGAGATTATAGTTGCTTGGGCATGCTTAATTAGCTATGAGTTATAATGGTTTGCCTTGCGTGCCAACATGCTATTAAAATGATTATGATGTGGTGTGATGGGATGGTATCCTCCTTTGAATGAATTGAGTGACTCGACTTGGCACATGTTCACGCATGTAGTTGAAACAAATCAACATAGCCTTCACGATATTTATGTTCATGGTAGATTATATCCTACTCATGCTTGTGCTTGGTGTAAATTAATTTTAATGCATGTTCATGACTGTTGTCGCTCTCTCATTTGGTCGTTTCCCAGTCTTTTGCTAGCCTTCACCTGTACTAAGCGGGAATACTGCTTGTGCATCTAAACTCCATAAACCCCAAAGTTGTTCCATATGAGTCCACCATACCTTCCTATATGCGGTATCTACCTGCCGTTCCAAGTAAATTTGTATGTGCCAAACTCCAAACCTTCAAATGAAATTCTGTTTTGCATGCTTGAGCAACTCATGTTTCAACTAGGGCTGTCTGTATCTTCCATGCTAGGTGGGTTATTCTCAAGAGGAGTGGACTCCGCTCCTCATTCACGAGAAAATGGCTGGTAACCGGGATGCCCAGTCCCATGATCCAAAAGATCAAAGCAAATCAATATAACTAAACAAAACTCCCCCAAGGTTGTTGTTAGTTGGAGGCACTCGTTGTTTTGAGCAAGACGTGGATTGATGCTTGTTGGTGGTGGGGGAGTATAAACTTTTACCATTCTGTTTGGGAACTGCCTATAATGCATGTAGTATGGAAGATATCGCCATCTCATATTTGTTGCGTTGACAGTGAAAGTATGCCGCTCAAAATGTTATTCATCTCTATTTTAAAATCGAGCTCTGGCATCTCTGCAAATCCCTGCTTCCCTCTGCGAAGGGCCTATCTATTTACTTTTATGTTGAGTCATCACCCTCTTATTAAAAAGCACCAGCTGGAGAGCACACTGTCATTTTCATGTATTACTATTAGTTTATATTGGGTATGACTTGACTGGATCTCTTTTACCATGAATTACAATGTTTAGTCAGTCCTTGATCTTTAAAGGTGCTCTACATTTATGTTTTGCGGTCTCAGAAAGGGCTAGCGAGATACCATCTTGTTATATCATATTATGATTGTTTTGAGAAAGTGTTGTCATACAAGTTTTATTATTATCGCTCGCTAGCTGATTATGCCATTGATATGAGTAAATGTGAGAGCTAAGTGTTATTGTGAATATGGTTAGTTCATAATCTTTGCTAAAAACTTGAATGCTGGCTTTACATATTTACAACAACAAGAGCAAATAGAGTTTGTAAAAGTTTTTCTTTATCACTTTCAGTTTATCAACTGAATTGCTTGAGGACAAGCAAAGGCTTAAGCTTGGGGGAGTTGATATGTCTCCAACGTATCTACTTTTCCAAACACTTTTGTCCTTGATTTGGACTCTAACTTGCATGATTTGAATGAAACTAACCCGAACTGACGTTGTTTTCAGTAGAACTGCCATGGTGTTGTTTATTGTGCAGAAAACAAAGTTCTCGGAATGACCTGAAAATCCACGGAGATAACTTTTGGAAAATATAAAAAATACTGGCGAAAGAATCAAGGCCAGGGGGGCCACACCCTGTCCACGAGGGTGGGGGCGCGCCCTCCCCCCATTGGCGCGCCCCCCTGTCTCGTGGGCCCCCTGATGCTCCACCGACCTCAACTCCAACTCCATATATTCTATTTTGCGGAGAAAAAAATCAGAGAGAAAGTTTCATCATGTTTTACGATACGGAGCCGCCGCCAAGCCCTAATCTCTCTCGGGAGGGCTGATCTAGAGTCCGTTCGGGGCTCCGGAGAGGGGGATTCATCGCCATCGTCATCATCAACCATCCTCCATCACCAATTTCATGATGCTCACCGCCGTGCATGAGTAATTCCATCGTAGGCTTGCTGGGCAGTGATGGGTTGGATGAGATTTACCATGTAATCAAGTTGGTTTTGTTAGGGTTTGATCCCTAGTATCCACTATGTTCTGAGATTGATGTTGCTATGACTTTGCTATGCTTAATGCTTGTCACTAGGGCCCGAGTGCCATGATTTCAGATCTGAACCTATTATGTTTTCATGAATATATGTGAGTTCTTGATCCTATCTTGCAAGTCTATAGTCACCTATTATGTGTTATGATCCAACAACCCCGAAGTGACAATAATCGAGATACTTCTTGGTGATGACCATAGTTTGAGGAGTTCATTTATTCACTATGTGCTAATGCTTTGTTCCGGTTCTCTATTAAAAGGAGGCCTTAATATCCCTTTGTTTCCACTAGGACCCCGCTGCCACGGGAGGGTAGGACAAAAGATGTCATGCAAGTTCTTTTCCATAAGCACGTATGACTATATTCAGAATACATGCCTACATTACATTGATGAACTGGAGCTAGTTCTGTGTCACCCTATGTTATAGCTATTACATGAGGAATCGCATCTGACATAATTATCCATCACTGATTGAATGCCTACGAGCTTTTCACATATTGTGCTTTGCTTATTTACTTTTCCGTTGCTACTGTTACAACTACTACAAAACTATTATCTTTACTTTTGCCACTGTTACCATTACTATCATACCACTTTGCTACTAAATACTTTGCTGCAAATACTAAGTTATCCAGGTGTGGTTGAATTGACAACTCAACTGCTAATACTTAAGAATATTCTTTGGCTCCCCTTGTGTCGAATCAATAAATTTGGGTTGAATACTCTACCCTCGAAAGCTGTTGCGATCCCCTACACTTGTGGGTTATCAACGGCCCAAAAGAATAACTGTTTATCACATAGATGACAGTGTGCAGAAGATAAACCGGCCTCTGGATCATGATTCTTCCTCAGGCTGACTTGAAGGTTGTGGATCATCTTGTGTCGGTTCAACCTCCGCCTCTCCACCCAGTGGTTGGAAGTCAATGGTTGCCCAGTCAATCCCAGTAAAAGCTCGGAAGACAGCTTCATCGCTTATAAGATTGGACGGTTCAACATCAGGGGCATAGGTTTGCTTACGGATTGGTGGGATAAGATTTTGCACATCATATACAGATGCATCAATCTGTTTGTTGTCTGCGTCATAAATCGACCGGTGGAAAGACAAATCAGTCTCTTCAGCCAATTTACTTGCAAGTGAACGCATTTCCTTCATCAAAGCCCCGAGGTCGTCATTATCAAAATCTGACCCATCCTCTTTTTGGCTGGGATAGCCATTTCCAATGTCTTCCGGATCAAGATCAGATATCCAGGCCTTGGCCCGGGTCAACACAGACATAGCATCGACCCTTGCAGCTGATCTCTTCAATTCCTCAAGCTGGGCAGGCGTCATGGATAATTTTTCCAATGTTTCCTTGATTAAAGTTGGGGGCGGTTTATTATATGAAGCTGTGCAGATGACCCATTGAGCGCCGGTATATAACTGCTCTATCAATGTATAGGCAGCCTTCAGTTTTTTGCACATGTCTGAGCCAAGATGAGTAACACGGCTACCTGCAAATCTCAAAGTATTATTAAACTGGCCATTTCATGACTGGTACTTATTTAAAACTTATGAAGGGTTTTTTACCGAAGATAGCAGAGGTCATAGCATTGCTGCCGCTTCAAGTCGGTCAATTATTCTGTTACTGGGTTAAGGGTTGCTTCAGCATCTTCCGCCTGCTTTAGCAAAGTTGCTTTTTCAGTTTCCCACTTTGCCCGCTCACCCTTAAAGCCATCCTTCAATTGTTCCATGGCTGTTAAAGCGTCGGTCAGCTCTTCTTTAGCCTTGGAGGTTTGTGCTTGCTGGGACTTGATATTTTCCTGAAGGTCGGTGATTTGAGATTCCTTTTTGGTCAGATCAGCCTGAAAGAGACAGTTAATGAGTTGGTAATACATCTTTGAAGTCCCAAGCACATAACAAGTTATACACTTGGCACTTGGGGGCTAATGCATATTGTATCAATTCAAAGTTATGGGGTTTTTCTCAATAAACCGGATTATATTGATGATTATCAGAAATTTTGGAAACTGCATGACAGAAGATGTACCGGTTCATTCTAAAGGTATAAACTGGTCCATGGGGGCTACGCAAGCAAAATTCAATATTATTCTACTACAAGTCCCGGTTCACATCCATATTATGAACCAGCCCTTGGGGGCTACTGGAGTTGATAATTGAAGCCGGCTCTAAGGAAAAAGAACTTGTGCAAAGTAATGGATATTTACCTCATATCGCTCTTTCATCAGGCCTACTAAACCGGCTTCATAGTTGCGGCTTGTGTACA
Organism: Triticum aestivum; assembly: GCF_018294505.1. Taxonomy (NCBI): domain Eukaryota; kingdom Viridiplantae; phylum Streptophyta; class Magnoliopsida; order Poales; family Poaceae; genus Triticum; species Triticum aestivum. The sequence goes on along the minus strand of NC_057801.1, from coordinate 532,220,582 downwards.
TGCGGTTTAACTATCTAGAATGGATGTCCTCAGCATTGAGGTGGGCATAGCTTGATAAATCTGTTTTCCACTTGCCCTTGTCCATAGCAGAAAACTCTTCCTTGGCACTATGCTTTGATAAAGCGACAGGGTTGCCAGGAGCAGTATGACCAAAACCGGTAATCACAACATCATCTGTGGTGCCATCAATAGTTTTGGTTGGGCTTGGCGGTTTAGCAGTTGTTCTTGCAGGGCTTGGTGGATCAGCAGATGGGCTTGGCGGATCAACAGACTGGCTCGTCGGATTTATCTCTCCCGGTTCAACAAAAGTGTCCTGAGCCTGAGGTACTGGATCATCCAGGATAGTATCAGCATTCGGATCAAAAGCCTTTGAGGTCTTCTCCGGTTAAGTGGCCGGATTATCATCGGTCGTCGGTTTATTCAACTTGGCCTTCTTGCTAAGTCAAGCTTTGGCAATGGAAAGGACAGGACAAAAGTTAGTATAATAAACAAATGCAAGGCATAAAGGGTTAAGTGTAATATGCTTACCCAGGAACAGTTTTGAGAGGAGGGAGTTGTGTGGCTGATGACTCGCCGGATGATGAATGGGAGGTTCCCTGATAATTTGAGTCAGACGGATTAAGAGGATATCGGAAGTAACCCGCTTTAGGATAAAGTGTGTTAGGAGTATAAGAAACCTCTTGACGGCGTTTACGAACCGGAGAGTTCGATAAACCGGAGGAGGTCACCACTTGGCCGCTATGCCGAGTTGTGCGGCGAGCTTCATGCTGATGTGTCTTCAAAAGAAAGTGCGGATCCGAATAAGCAAGAGGGCGTGAAAATTTTACTTTCCGGACTGCTCGACCAATTTTTGGTATTGGCACAGGATTTGAGTCGGAAGAAAGAATGATTACCTCTACCTCGCCAGCACGGCTAGCCTCCGCATCATCCTGATAATGATCATTGTCAATTAGGTGTATAAAAAAGAACCAAGAGAGTCGAGGTCTACCTCTGAGTCTAGATTATCAAGTTCTTCTTCATTTGGCAGCTTAGGGGACTCGGCGGTTCTCTTCCTCGCAGGTTTCTTTGTAACTTTGGTCTTGACACGAGGTGCTCTCACCAGTTTATCATGCGGCTTCGCCGGTTTATCCTGTGGTTTCCGCTTCCAAAATGGATCATCGCCCTATGAAGATTAGCAAAGGTTATAATAGAATGTTTACAGGAGGACGGATTAAAAAGAGTGATGCAAATTATTACAGCTGGCGGTTTGTTGGAGGTACAGAAGGGACTGAGCCCTACTTTGCTACATACGGCCACCGGTTCATCAAGCATTTTCTTAACAGATTCGGTGACTTCATCATCAGTGAGCTGGATGTCAATATGACGCTGAGGGTCTTTCAAATCCCCTGTGTACTCACACATTAAACCGGGACGCCGGCTTAAAGGCATAATGCTCCAAGAAACCCAACATCGAACGAAGTCAATGCCTGACAATCCGTTTGCAACAAAAGCTCTGGGCTTTGCAAGATGGGGTGCATAACTAGCTCGTTCCTTTGCGGTAAGTCGTTGAGGGACTGGATGTTTATTGGTAAGCCGGTGTGGACGATAACCCGACAGAGGATTTTCATCGTCTGGAGCTGTGTTTCGGCAATAAAACCAAGTTTGATTCCAATCCTTGGGGTGGCTATGATGCTTGGCATGAGGGAAATTGACATCTTTCCTCTTCTGGATTGAAATGCGGCCAAGTTCAGTGTTGGGCCCGTCTGTAAACTCGGTACGACAGTTTAAGTAAAAGAAGTCCCGGAAAAACTCAACGGTTGGTTCTTCTTGCAGATAGGCCTCGCAAAATACTTGCCAATTGCAAATATTGGACACAAAATTCGGTCCAATATCTTGAGGGCGGATCTGGAAGCTAGCAAGCACGTCACGGAAGAATTTTGATCCGGGAGGGCTAAACCCTCGGCCCAGATGATCAATAAAAACAATCACCTCTCCATCGTTGGGCTCAGGAGGGTTTTCTAGACCGGGAACTCTCCAGTGTATGACTTCTTTCTTCCTAAAACGCCAGTGGTAACAAACCCATCTAACTGTTCTTCAGTAACTCGGGAAGGGACCCAGTTGCAAGCATAGAACTGTTTGGCCATTTCAATGTCAAGATGGAAAAGAGGATCAATGCCGGTTTAAGATTCATGATTGACACATATAAACCGGCGCAAGGATGAAGGGAGAATACATTGAAACGTATGTACATGTTAAACTGGATTCTGACTTTAAAGGTAAATCGGCGGTTTAAGAGAGGGCTACTGGTACCTGGCGGGTTATCATTTTCTAAAAGTTAAACCGCCTATACTAGTGTGGAAAGTACAGATTTGAAGTGATGAGAAACAAGTTTCACAGATTGAAAGGATAATTTCAGATCTGCAGCGTGTCAGCAAATGAAGATATATTCAGACCTAAGATACAGGTGCTTAAGTAGTTCATCAGATTCAATTGAGATTTTTTATACAAAGAGATGTTGTGGTGAGGAAAAATGGATTATAGCTACGGTTGCACAGAGAGAATATCAAGTTTTATCAAGTTCTCATCTGGCGGCAAAGTGCAGCAATGAACATCGATGAACACCGAAGAACACCGAAACCCTAATGGTAGATCTAAGGTGAAGAGGAAGAAGACTTACTGAGGTTGAAGGAGTAGCGGAGAGGCGCCGCGTTTTTCTGGTGCGTTCAGGTTGATGCAGCGGCCTTTGTTAGGGCAGAGGCAAAGATCGACGGCGGCGGCTGTGCTCGAGCACTGCGGTGATCCGAGGTGGAAGAAAGACGAAGAGGCTAGATGAGAAAAGGAAAAGGACCCTCAGCCCTATTTATAAGACGAAGGGATAAGCGACATGCGCGGGAATCGAGGAACATAAACAAAAATGGATATGTGATAGAGCCGTCGCCTCTATTTTCGGAGGTTTATTAACTAAAGGGAAGTATATACAGTTTTAATAAGCAGGTGACGTCATGGCGGTTTATTACAATCTTGGAAGATGACATCACGACGGTTTACAAGATTCACATGAAGATGACGTCATGGCGGTTTACAAGGTTCACATGAAGATGTTTAAGAAGAAATTTTCCTAAGTATTGAAGATTGACATGAACATGTTCAAATCAATCTGGGGCCTAATGTTGGGGATATAACTACTGAGTATAAACCGCCCAAGAGGGGCCGGGTTATACTCATAAGGAGTCATCCGCATTGAAGCCCATGAAGACAAGGAATATGGCGCTTTACTATTGAGATCTAAAGGCCCAAGGCCCAAAGGCGGATTAGAGCCCGTAGACATAAACCGCCATGTAATATGTAACTTGTGTTGTAAGTTAGGAAAAGGTAGAAACCGAGCCGGACACGTGTATGAGCCGGCGTCGGGATTCTGTAAACCGCCGGGCGTCAACCTGTGTATATAAAGGAACGACCCGGCGGCGGTTCAGGGACAAGAAACAACAACTCGAGATCTAGGTAAAGCGGATTCGCTCCCTGATCATCGAGACCCCATCAATTCCACCACAACTGGATCGTAGGCTTTTACCTTCACCGCAAGGGGCCGAACTAGTATAAACTCCCCGTGTCCTTTGTCCAGTTTAACCCCTTTAAGCTAATCTCGCTGCGATGGCTCCACGACTAAGTCCTCACACTAGGACATCTGACGTGATAATTCCACGACAGCTAGGAACAATTGATGTGTATTCTAGGTGCCTCCCCTCCATGTATATAAAGGAGGGAGGGGGAGGGAGCCAGCCCTAGGCGCGCCCAAGTAGGAGGAATCCTACTTGGGCTCCTAGTAGGATTCGCCCCCCCCCCCACTTTCCTTTTACCGGAGGGCGAAAGAGGGGAAGAGAGAGGGGGAGAAGGAAAGAGGGGGGCGCCGCCCCCTTCTCCTAATCCTATTCGCCTCCTTCCCAGGGGGGAGGCGTAGCGCGGTTTCGTGGACAGATAGCAGCAGCGCCCTATGTAACCACGAGCTACTGTTAATTATCAGTAGCGCCTCCTTATAACCGGCGCTACTGCTAAGCCTCCATGTATAAGGTTTTCCCTAGTAGTGCACGTAGAACTCTTGAGTTGGCCTTTAACTCATTGAGACTCTCGTTGCACCCTCACCATTGTACTTGCTGATCTAAAAGAAAAGGAGTAGAGCTATTACACACGTCAAGATGGAACCAACCTAGGTGATACTTGTGCTTCGTGTTCATCTGACAACCCGAGGTTACGTCATACTACTAAGCAAATCAACATTTAACTATTATTGTTGTTAGGTACATTGCAAAATGCTCTTGATAACCGATGTCGACCGTAGAGACCTAACGTACGATGTCCGATTGGATAAGCAACACCAATGAGATCTTCGTCGATGCTATCTCAAATTGGATCAACGCCAACGACTTGAGCTCCATCCATGTCTTTGACCACTCTGAGGAATTCGCCCTCGGGGGTCCTTATCAATTCAGACCAGTGAGCATCCGACTAAATAGTACGACCCCAATTTTTCTTCCTACTACACAGGGTCTACTATGGATCACCGACTGCCTATATGAACAAGATCTTATACAGTCAAAAGTGTGGCTTGAACACGTATTATATGCTGATGCAGGCTATATTTTTAGCCAATTTTTTATATTTTGGTGTGGAGGGAGTAGAAAACAAATACAGAAGAAACCCCGTTACATTTTTTTTTCTCAACCAGGGAAAAGCCGACCTGGAAGAAAACGTACGTTGGGCTATAAAAGGGAGGCCCCTTAGAATCGCGTAATCTGCATTCTACCCCCGAGAGCCCCCGAGAAACAGAAAGAGGGCTTGCGCGCAAAACATCCTGTCGCTAGATCTCGACCGCAGGAGCAGGATCGATGGAGAGGGCGTCTTCCTCCTCGACCGCGGCCCCTTGGCCGAGCGATTCGGGGTGGACGACGACGGGACGCTGCCCCCTCTGCGGCTGGGAGGAGAGCGGGGTCACCGTCGCCCTCATCTTCGAGCACGCGTCGCGCTGCCGGGAGAGGCGATTCGAGATGCTGCAGCGCCAGGCGGAGGAGCGGATTGCCGGTGAGCAAGCAAAGAAAGGTCGCCGCCATGCGCATATCAAGCTTCGGAAGAACTAGTGGTGAGTCCCCCCACCCCCCCAATCCACCGCTTTCTTCCTCTTTCTTTCTTTCTTTCTTTCTTTCTTTCTTTGGGGGTCTCAACTAGGGTTCCTGCTCGAGCGAAATCCCCACTTCTTGTAGCTTCGATCCCGCAATTCTCTCTCCTAACATTTTCTTTCCATGATTCTTATGCAGTGCTGGCGCGTCAACGAGGAGGATCGACCCAACACCGGAGTGGAAGAGTTCCAGAGGACCGACTGCATGAGTAGTTTAGGTTTTATATTAGCCCTGTCCCGTAGGACTTTGTTGAACTCACGTAGAGTTTTAGCAAAATTGGCTTAGGAAGCCATATACTAGAACAAAAAATGCAGATTTTACTGCACATATGCCACTATACTGTAATCATTGATGCCCATAAAAGATGGCATTTTCTGTTAGATGTTCCTTTAATTTCCTTTTCTTCCATCCGGTGCTTATTTCTGCAATAGGGGAACCTCTCTGCGTTCTTTTTGCGAATGGAATTGAGCTAGTAAATGTTGGGTCTTTTCAGACTTCATCTTTGTTTCTTTTTTGGATTTATTGTGAGTGATTGACTCAAGGGTTTGACAGAGGTATTTTCCGCTCTCTGAGGATCTCTGCCACCGCAATGGCAGCGGCAGGGATGACAGACAGTACAGGAGGGAGAACCTGCAGTACAGGCCTAAGAGTAAGCCATCCTCTGTGTCTGCTTCTGATGTTGATCAGAAGTCTGAAGGGAAGGTGGAGCCTGCTGCTGAGGAAAAGCAGGTGGAAGCCCCTGCTCAGAATGTTGTTGAAGCCGTCCCTGCCTCTGAATCTGACAAGTCTACAGGGTATCTTCCACCGAGCCTTGACCTTTTATTTTCTGTTGGTTATTGTACAAGTTTTCCTTGCTTTGTTGTGAAACGTAACCATTATCCTTCAAGTTAACCTCATTGATGTTTGAAACTGATACAAGGATGTGCAAAAAGATGATTCTAAGAAGAGGGAGAGGGTGCCGAAAAGAAGCCAGGGGGAGAAGGTGCTGATAATGAGGGAGCCTAGAAGAAGGATAAGACCAATAAGACCAAGTGTCTCAGTGCTCTGTCAAGAGGGAGCTGAAGAAGCAAAAGCCTAAGAAGGAAGACTCTGATGGGGATGCTCCTAATGAGACTGCTCAGGAAGAGCAGGAGGCTCCCATTGAACAAGAGAAAATTGTACTTTTCTACACTTGCGGATACTTGCCTCACGTACAGACCCTTTGCTCTGTTTTTCAAGCTTTTTAGTGATGTGCTAATTTGGAGCAGGTGATTGCCCTTGAAGAATATGAGAAGATGCAAGAAAAGAAGAAGTCCCAGGAGGCCTCTAAACCTGAGGAGAGGAGGGCTGCTGCTGTAGATTTTGAGGGTCTCCAGCTCTTAGAGAAGAAGAAGATTGAGCATGATGCTAAATTGAAGGCGGAAAATGTTCGCAAGGCAAAGGAGGCTGCTGCAAAGGAAGCCAAGCCTCTCAAGGTAGTGAAATTAACTTATCTTTTTTTGTTACAACTTTTTAGTCTTCCAACAATATGCATTTTGAATTTTGATGCTGAGATATGAAAGGGGCATGTTTTACCTTACTGAACCATCTTCTGAAATCTAGGCATGTCCTTAGAATGTACGATCACTACTTCAGTGCTGTTTAATTTGTATTGCGCTTGTTAGTGACAGTGTGATCCTTACTGCTGCTTTTTGCTGCAGGCTATCAGCATCCAGGAGTACCTGAAGCCAGAGGATGGTTCAGAGTACGTGCCTCCTACCCCACCGAGGCGCCCTCAAAATGGCGGCTACAGGGGAGGCCGTGGCAACGGTGCTTACAATGGCTGTAGCAACCGTGACAGCAGCTCTGAGTGCCGGGTCTACAACGCTGGCCGCGGCCATAACTCCATCGTGTTCCACAACGCCGAGGCCAAGGCCAACGCCAACGACAGTGGCGCCCCAAGGAGGGGTGAGGGTTACAATGGCGAGCGCCGGCAAGGCGGCTACCACTTACCAGCAAGGTGGGTACAATAGCGGCAGGGGCAGCGGCAGGTACCAGGAGCGCCAGGATGGGTACAATGGCGAGCGCTGGGATCAGCAGGGTGGGTACTACCAGGAGCGCAGGGATGCCTGCAATGGCGACCGCCGGGAGCAAGGCAGGTACAATGGTGGTGGCCGGGGCAATGGTGGTTACCAGGAGCGCAGGGATGCCTACAATGGCAACCGCCAGGAGCAAGGCCGGTACAATGGTGGCCGGAGCAACGGTTACCAGCAGCACCAGGATGGCTACAATGGTTACCGGGGTGGGTACTACAACAGTGGGCGGGGCAATGGCGGATACCACCAGGGCGGCAACTACCGGCAGAGGCAAGCTCCCAAGCCAAAGGAGGAGGATAAAGTGGTGATCACAGAGGCCGACTTCCCAGCTCTAGGTGGCGCATCTCAGGCGCAGTCCCAGGCCTAGATAGGTCTTTGTTTCTTTCTTATTATTAAGAGGGAGAGGAGATTTAGAGGAAAGAAGAGGAGACAGTTTTGTAACAGAGCTACTACGTGGTATCATGTGTTGCCCTGGGTTTATTATAAGCTTTGGTGTTAGTTTACTTGTCAATTGTTTTGTTTCTGATGAAGTGTGGGCTGTGATATGGTTTTGTTGTCGTTGAAATTGCAATAGGAAGCAGAAGATTTTTGGCAAAATCAAGCACTTTATCATCATGCCCTCTGAAGGAAAAAATGTTTTCAGGATCAGGTTCTGCATGACAGGTACACTTAAGCTAGAACTAGAAGTTACTCTTTATGCATGTGTGGTTTGATAATTATTCATGGCACACCAAAGGATGTTCTTTAGTCTAAACCCTGCAATTTTTTGTTCTCGACATTTTGTGGCACTACCGCAGTACTATTATCCTTTCCATCGCATCCACTATGTTCAGTTACAAATACTTAGCAAGTGCTAACATGTGAAAACTCTGAGCCAAAGAACAATGTCGTAAAGACATTTAGTCCCTATAGGCTAAATTTTATCATTGCATTCTCTAATTCACATAACACAGTAGGTAAGCTGCACTACATGAATTAAGACAGCAGAAAAGATGTTCACAAACCATCCATGACATTCTCTAATTCTGTAATGTTCTTCTGTACGCAAGTTCTCAGTACATTGTTACTAGTTTGTAACGCTCACATATATTATATCTCCCTGATGCCATTTCACGGCCGTGCATAAACTTGGCTGTTATAAACATTGACATCTTTTACATAATCAGTTGCTCGTGCACTTCTGCAGGCTGTTTAAACTGCTCTATTTTTTTGCTGGGTGTACGACAAGTACACTTCCAGACTTAAGCTTGAAGTTATTTCTGATTTACATGCTAGTAGTTTGACAATTATCCATGGCATGCCAAAGATGTTCATTAGTCTGAACTCTGCTGTTTTTGCTATCACTGTTTTGTGGAACACAGGCAACCTGATCCAATTCTCACTTGTAAAGCTAATTTTGATGGATACGCACTCCAGAGATACTAAGAACAATATGGTAGGAGCTAGGGTTCTACCGGGTCTTGGCCGGAGATTGTAGGGGAAGGAGGGAGGTGGACGAGCTCGTGACCGCGGCGGCCGGCGTGTGGGCGCCGTCTCACGTGGAGAGGAAGGCGGTGGCGATGGGAGAGGCGGCGGCTAGGTTAGGGTTCCGGCTCCTCTGGGAGCCGGGCAATAGATTATGTCTTATTGCTTAATTCCAAACGGGAGTCTTACAACTGTTTATATAACCTCGCTGCTAAAAATAAAATAATTTGGGCTAAGCCCCTAACTAGACGCGCCCATTGGGCCTCCTCCGGCTATAAGTGACGCCGGTCATAACATCTCTCCCCGCCTGCGCAAACAACTCGTCCTCGAGCTGGAAGTCTGGATAGTGATGGCGGAACTCATCACGTTGCTCCCAGGTTGCATCCTCCTCCGGCAGGCCTTCCCACTGGATCAACAAGTACCACACCCCGCGGCGCAGCTGGACCTGCAACACCTTCGCCGGTCCAGGAAGGAGACGGCCGTCAAAAGTCGGAGGAAGTGCCGGCGTGGCCGTCGGCGGATCCCCACGGAAGGGCTTCAACAGCCCCACATGAAAGACGTCGTGGATGCGAGCACCGGCCGGAAGCTGAAGGCGGTAGGCCACCTTGCCGATGCGCTCCAGCACGGCAAATGACCCAGCGTAGCGAGGACCCAGCTTACGCTTCGCGCGCGGGTCAAGGGACTGCGTAGAGTGGTGAAGAAGACGCAACCACACCCAGCCGCCCGCCGCGAACCCTACCTCGCGGTGGTGGCCGTCGTAGTAGTGCTTGGCCAACTGCTGGGCCTGAACGAGTCATTGCTGCACTTCCGCAAGCATCTCGTCCCGTCTGCGAAGAAGGTCGCCTGCCGCCTTCGTCCTAGCCGTCTCCGGGTCAACCGGCAGGATGGGCGGGGGCGGTCGGCCATAGACCACCTCGAATGGCGTAGTGCGCAAGGCGGAGTGATAAGAGGTGTTGTAGCAGCACTCCGCCCATGCTAGCCAGTCCACCCAAGCCCGAGGACGACCACCTGTCACACAATGCAAATACATGGCAATCACCTTGTTGACCACCTCGGATTGTCCGTCCGTCTGAGGATGGAAGGTCGTGCTGAGGCAGAGCTTCACGCCCGCCATCCGGAAGAGATCGCGCCAGACATGCCCCGTGAACACTGGGTCCCAGTCACTGACGATCGAAGAGGGAAACCCATGTAGGCGGACGATGCCGTCGAAGAAAGCACGGGCCACGGAGGTGGCGGTTTAGGGATGGCCGAGCGCAGTGAAGTGTGCGTACTTGGAGAAGCGGTCGACCACCGTGAGGATGACGGACTTGCCTCCCACCTTGGGGAGGCCCTCGATGAAGTCCATAGAGATATCGGCCCAGACCTGAGAGGGCACCTCCAAGGGCTGTAGCAGCCCAGCCGGCCGCTGTGTCTCCGTCTTGTTACGTTGGCACGTAAGACAAGACCTCACCCAGTCTCGGACCAGGGCCCGATCGCCGGGAAGGTAGAAATCGGCGCGGAGACGGTGGAGGGTCTTCTGCACGCCCTCGTGGCCGGCCGAGTGTGCCAACAGTAGAACCGGGTGACGAAGGTCGCCGTGATCCGGCACGAAGAGGCGGCGCCCATGCAGGAGCAAGCCATCCGCCAAACTCCACGGCTCCTCCAAGTCGCTGTCATCAAGACGCTGCGGAAGGAGCTAAGTGTCCGGCGCCTCTAAGGTGGCCCTGTGGATGTCGTCGATGAGGGCAAAGGAGGGCCCCGAGCGGATGCAGAGGGCTGCCCCGTCGGCGGTGCCGGCGTCCGCGTCATGGTCGGCGTCGCGGCGGGACAGGGCGTCGGCTACGGTGTTAAGATGGCCCGAACGATACTCGACGGTGAAGTCGAAGCCAAAGAGCTTACTGATCCACTGGCGCTGCGGCACAGTCGAGAGCCACTGGTCCAGTAAGAACTTGAGGCTGTAGTGATCCGTGCGAATACGGAACGGCCACCCCCAAAGATATGGCCGCCATTGGCGCATGGCCTGCACCAAGCCAATGAGCTCCCGCTCATAGGCCGTGAGCTTATGATGGCGCGCGGCGAAGGGCCTACTGAAGAACGCAAGCGGCCCGTTGCCTTGATGGAGGACGACGCTGAACCCCACACCGGAGGCATCGCAGTCCACCATGAACAGACGGTCGAAGTTGGGCATTTAGAGGACGGGACCCGTCGTGAGGGCCCTCTTGAGAGCCTCAAACGCCTCAGTGGCCTCCGCATCCCAGGCGAAGGCGTCGCGTCGCAACAGGCGTGTGAGCGGAGACGCGATGATGTCGAACTCCCGGATAAATTTCCGGTAGTACCCGGCGAGGCCCAAGAAGCCGCGGAGAGCCCGCGGTGAGTGTGGCGTCGGCCAGTCCGCCACGGCCGCCACCTTGTCGGCGTCCATAGCGTCACCCTCGGCCGAGATGACGTGGCCGAGGTAGGCGACTGAAGTCGTGCCGAACGAGCACTTCGAGCGCTTAAGATGAAGATGGTGCGCTCGAAGCTCGTTGAAGACGATGGCGACGTGCTGAAGGTGCTCCGCCCACGAGGCGCTGTAGATAAGAATGACATCAAAGAAAACAAGCACAAACTGACGCAAGTAGGGGCGGAGGACGTCGTTCATGAAGGCCTGGAAGGTCGCCGGGGCGTTGGAGAGGCCAAAAAGCATCACCAAGAACTCGAAGTGGCCGTGATGAGTCCGAAACGCCGTTTTTGCGACATTGTTTGGGTGCATCCGCACCTGGTGGTAGCCCGAACGGAGGTCGAGCTTGGTGAAGAAGCGCGCCCCATGTAGCTCGTCCAGGAGCTCGTTGATGACCGGAATAGGAAATTTGTCCTTGAGCGTCTAGGCGTTAAGGGCACGGTAGCCGATGCAGAAGCGCCATGTGTCGTCCGACTTACGGACGAGGAGGACCGGCACCGAAAACGACGAAGTAGAGATCGGGATGATGCCCAAGGCGAGCATGAGCGCGCACTGCCGCTCCAGCTCGTCCTTCTGCAGCTGGGGGTAGCGGTAGGGGCGCACCGCCATCGACGCCGTGCCTGGCAGGAGATGAATGCGGTGATCATACACCCGGCTGGCGGAAGACCCTGAGGCTCGTCGAAGAGGTCGCGGTGCTGCTGTAGAAGGTGATCCAACAAAGGGTGCTCGGGCCCTGCAGCAGTCGCGGCCAGCTGCATCTGCGGCGCTGCCAGTGAGGCGCCACCCACGCCCTCCCACTGGACGCGGTACCCCTGGCGCCAGAAGGTCATCGTTAGGGCGTCGAAGTCCCATAGGATGGGACCGAGGGTCCACAAGAAGTCAACGCCGAGGATGAAGTCGAAGCAGCCCAAGTCGATGCCGGCGCATGTGATGGTGAAGTGCTCGTCGCCGATGGTGATGGGCACGTTTTGCGCCAACCCGTGGCAGCAGAGTCGGTCGCCGTTAGCCACGGTGACCCGGAGTTGCTCCCCTCCCGTCGGCTGTAGCGCTAAGCGGCGCCGGTGGCGGCCCCCACCGAGACGGTGCCGCCTGCTGCAAGGCCTGCGTGCGACGCTCGAAGGCGCGGGCGTAGTACATCGCCGTCTAGAGGTCCCGGGGTCCCCGAAGCTCCATGTCCACACGGATATGATCCGGTAGACCGCCGACGAAGAGCACGGCCCGCTGACGAGCCGTCAAGCCGGGCGCGTGGCACGCCAGGGTCTGGAAGCGGTCGGCGAAGTCCTGCACCGTGAAGGTGAAGGGGAGGCGGCCTAGCTCCGCCAGCCGGCTCCCGCGCATTGGCGGCCCGAAGCGAAGGAGGCAGAGCTCGCGAAATTGCTCCCATGGGGGCATGCCGCCCTCGTCCTGCTCGAGGGCGTAATACCATGTCTTTGCGGCGCTCCGAAGGTGATATGAGGCGAGCCAGGTGCGGTCCGACGCGAGTGTACGTTGCCCCCGGAAAAACTGCTCACATTGGTTCAGCCAGTTGAGGGGATCCTCGGTGCCGTCGTAAGTGGCGAAGTCGAGCTTGGCGAAACGCGGCGGTGTATGAGTATGACCGCCGTGGGAGTATGGCGTGTCGGTGCGGAGCAACGAGGGGGGCGACGCCGGTTCGGTGGACACAGGGGCCTCCCATGGAACGGCTGCTCGTCGAGGCCAGCGTAGGGGCCGGCGGCACCGGAGGACCCGCCGTACTGTAGGGTGGGTTTCGAGGTCATCGTGTAGACCGGCTGCGGCGACGACCCGGACAACCAGGCCGGTAGGGGTGATGGCGAGGGCAGAAACCTGACTTGGTGGATCGGGACTCCCGCCGGCGCGATCGTAGCCGCCCCGGAGCTGGTCGGCGGTGGCGCCTGGAGCTGCGGCTGCTGCTGCAGCGGGGCGACGGGCGCAGCGGGGCCTGCCGGGGCCT
>NC_057801.1:532204735-532206479 GCF_018294505.1 Triticum aestivum | reverse complement strand
GCCCGGCGATCGCGGCGGAGGCCGCCGGGTGGAGCGGCTGCCATGGCAGGAGCAGCGGCCCGGTGGCGGCGGTTGGTGGCGCGGCCTGCGGCAGCCCGTAGGGGCCGGCCAGGTAGAGGCGGATCCCCTGGACCGCGGTGGCGAGATCACGGAGTGCGCCGGTGACTTCCTCCGGGGTGAAGACAGCGGCAACCGGGATGGCGGAGGTAACCGGCACCAGCGGTGGAGGGGCGCTGTTCGGGGCGACTAGCAAGGCGGTGGTGGAGGCCGGCAGCGGCGAAGACATGATCGCAACCGAGCTACCTGATACCAAATTGGTAGGAGCTAGGGCTCTACCGGGTCTTGGCCGGAGATTGTAGGGGAAGGAGGGAGGTGGACGAGCTCGTGACCGCGGCGGCCGGCGTGTGGGCGCCGTCTCGCACGGAGGGGAAGGCCGCGGCGATGGGAGAGGCGGCAGCTAGGTTAGGGTTCCGGCTCCTCTGGGAGCCGGGCAATAGATTATGTCTTATTGCTTAATTCCAAACGGGAGTCTTACAACTGTTTATATAACCTCGCTGCTAAAAATAAAATAACTTGGGCCCATTGGGCCTCCTCCGGCTATAAGTGACGCCGGTCATAACACAATAACAAAAAAAAATCAAGCAAATTTATTTCTATAGATAAGTTCCAAAAACGATGAACTACATGATGCTAACTGTAGGTCCTCTATTGTTTCATACTTGTGAGGCATAGATTTCCATAGTCAGTTTTTGTTTCTTGTGTGCTTACATATCCTTTTCTGTAGGCAACCGAGAGGGCATGGCAGGAACTATGCAAGATGTATTGTTCTTTTCTTGTAATCCACTGTTTCTCATTACAGATACTTAGCCAAGTGCTAACACAGTTGAAAACTCCCAGCCAACACACAAGGGTCTTAAGCCCTTCAATATCCTTGACATTCACTCTATATATTTATCATTGCAGTATCTCAACTCAGAAGATAGGCTGCACCACATGATTTTCCCAAACCATCCATGACATGACATTAGGACTCTTGATTTATCATGTTCATCTGTTTAATGTTCTTGTGTAGGCAAACGGTCAGTATATTGTTACTAGTTTATAACACTCGCATATCTATTTATCTGGATCTTGTATGCATATGACTTTCTTTCTCTAGATTGGTTCTTGCGTCTAAATTAGTTTTGTTGGTTCCACCAAAGCCTCTGCTTGTTGGTAATCATCTTTGCTTCAGTTCACAATTCTCTTTTCTACCATGTTCTCCATGATTCTTACTGCAGTGCTGTCGCATCGGCAATTGAGGCGGATCTGGCACCCTAGACCGGGAAAGAGTTCACAAGAACGGGAATCTATTCATTATGCAGTTTAATTAGGTTTTATCGGATTTTGCTGTTACACTGCCACTGCTGTAGAGGTTTAGCCAAATTGGCTTAGGACGTCATAGTACAAAGAATGCAGGTTTTACTGCACGCGTGTCAGTACTGTAACCATTGATGCCCCAAAAAGGTACTCCCTCTGCCCATACTCTGCCCATAATATAAGAGCGTTTTTGACACAAGTGTAGTGTCAAAAATACTATTATATTATGGGACGGAGGGAGTAGCATTTTCTGTTAGTTCTTCCTTTAGTTGATCCATACTCTTGTTTTCTTTTGTCAATTGTTTATTTCAACAATAGGGGAACCGGCAGCGATGCCCCTCTGCGTTCTGTTTGCAAACAGAATTGAGATAACAAAAAAAAAAAA
>NC_057801.1:532175496-532204725 GCF_018294505.1 Triticum aestivum | reverse complement strand
GTACTCCCTCTGCCCATACTCTGCCCATAATATAAGAGCGTTTTTGACACAAGTGTAGTGTCAAAAATACTATTATATTATGGGACGGAGGGAGTAGCATTTTCTGTTAGTTCTTCCTTTAGTTGATCCATACTCTTGTTTTTTTTTTGTCAATTGTTTATTTCAACAATAGGGGAACCGGCAGCGATGCCCCTCTGCGTTCTGTTTGCAAACAGAATTGAGATAACAAAAAAAAAATCAGGCTTAGCGGTTCCATTATTTTATCTTTCTTCCATTCTTTTGTTTCTTGGGTTTGTATAAATGATTGAATAAGTATTCTATTCTTTGTGAACAACCAAATCCTCAAGGGTTTGACAGCAGTAGGCCTGGCGGCGGGGCTAAGTATTTTCCATTCTTTGCGTCTCCCCTGCTTGGTTCCTATATGTTTGACAGCTTATCTTCTAGGTTATCCGAATTGAGAAAATGCAGTGATAAATACAGAGTAAATTTCCCGTATGTTGAAAAGTTTACAACACTATGGAGGACCTGGTAGTTAGCATCCTTCATGGTGATTTAGGAACTTATCTGCAGTGCTGGATTTGGCTGTACATTTTTTTTACAAGAATTTATCGCCCTGCTGCTGTGCATAAACTTGGCTCTAACAAGCATTAATGTTTTTTCCTCATCAATTGCTCTTGCACTTCCATAGGATCTTGAAATTGCTCTTTCTTCGCGGATGTAGGACAGGTATGCTTCGAGAAGCTATGATTTATGCACGAGTGGTTTGATAATTATCCTTGACATACCAAAAGATGTTCTTTAGTCTATACCCTGCATTTTTTTATATCACCATTTTGTTGAACTACAGTAAGTCTGTATTATTCTTTCCATTTCTTCAGAAGACTCGAGGGGGGGCTCAAGGATTTGGTCGCCCGACTCCTCGCAAGACGCCGCCGCCGCTGGTTCCTCCCCAAGACGCCACCGCCGCTGATTCCTCCCCAAGACGCCGCCGCCGCCTCCTCCCCGCCGCCTGACGCCTCGACGCCGGCGTACTGGACTTCTCCCCGGTGGTAAGTCATCGTCTTCCCTCCTTTCCCTCGTCTAGGGTTTGCCATCGGCCATGGCTGCTGCCGGAGTTGGTGCCGTCCCAGGACTGGCGGGAGGGGAGCCAGGAGGCGGGGCCGTGGCCGTACATGGCGCCATGCTGCCTCTCTTTCGGCCCCATCATCGAGCTGCTCAACTCCAGGGTGCTCTCCAAGCACTTCAGCCCCGCCTGCCCCAAGTACGGCCCGCCCAAGAAGTAACCACCAACTGCTGGTTGGGATTGATCCGTCCGTCCGTCCATGCCATTCAGCTAGCATACATACAATACTGTTGCTGCTACTAAGGGCATCTCCAGCCGTTGGCCCCCCAGGAGGGGCAAAAAATCGCCCCTGGGGGCGCACCGGCGCTAAACCGCGCACTGGGGGTGTGTTGTCCCCCAGTCGCGGCGCCCACGGGTAGTCAAAAAAGTCCAAAACGACTCAATTTTAACACAAACAACGGCGAGTTCAAACTTAAACTTAAACATATTTCGTCCAAACTTAAACATATTTTACAAAAAAGAAAGAAACTACCGCGGGCTACCCCCGCCGTCTCCCTCGCCGCCCGCCTCGTCGCACGCCCACGCGGTTCTACATGCCGAGGAGGCTGTAGAACCGCGTGTAGTCACCGCCGCCTTCGTCGTTGTCGTCGTCGTCGTCGTCGTCGTCGTCGCCGCCCCCACCTACGCCTCCGCCGTCCCTGCTACATCCCTCCCCCGGTTGGCGCGGCGGGTTGGACGGTCCGGGGGCGTCGTCGTCGTCGTCGTCGCTGTCGAGGACCACGACGCCGTGCTCGTCCTCGCGCCCACGCTTGCGGGCGGCGATCTCCTCCAGGGCCCGGCGCTGCCGGACCGTCTCGTCGCGGAGGTAGTCCTCCCGCGCCCACCGCATGGCGTCCTCGTCGGAGAAGCCGCGCCGGGCTATCTCCTCGTACTCCGCGGGGAGGCCCGACTCTGGTTTGGGCTCGACGAGGACGAAGCGGCCGGTGGGTGGCGGGGCGTTGGCGTCGATGCGGACGCGAAACTGCGGGTGCGCGCGCTGACCGGCGTACCCTGGGGCTCCGGCTTGACGGGGCGGAGGCAGGGCGAGCCGCCGGACGAGGAGGAGGACCCCCCAGTCTCCATGCGCCTCGGGGTCCAGGAGCTTCCCCGGCGGCGTGAGAAGGAAGGGGGATCGGGGTACTCGAGGCGCGGCGTGTTGCCGCCCTCGATGTACTCGAGGACAGCCTCCAACGTGCGCCCGGGCACGCCCCACCACCGACGCCGGCCGGCGGCGTTGAGCCTGCCGGAGGGCACGACGCCGTTGGTGGCCTCGAGCTGCTGGGCGTGACGGCGGCGGAAGTACGGTTCCCAGAGCGGGCTGTCGGGGACGTACCTTGGCCCCTCCCTCGCAGCACGCGGCAGGTTCGAGCGGATGCGTGCGATCTCCGCACGCCGCGCCGCGCCGGTGGGTACCGGGGGCACCGGCACGCCGCCCGTGCTGATCCTCCACGTCCCCGGCACCCGCATGTCCGGCGGGACCGGGTACTCGGCCTCGTAAAGGAGGCGAGCCTCGTCTTCATGAAGATGGCGGCGGCCGAAGCCGTTCACCGCCGCGCCGTCGCCTGGGAAGCGCTCGGCCATGGGTGTGAACTGGAGACGGCGAAAGAGAGGAGAGGAGAGGGAGGAACGACGACGGCGGGAGAGTGTGCGAGCCGACGAGTGCGTCGGGGCGCGGCATATATAGGCCGAGGCGCCGCCCACGCGCGTGCCACCGTGTGTATGCGTGGCGGGCGAGGGAGGGCGAGGGACGCGCGTCGTCCGGTCTTCACTGCGCCGCCCGTGAGGCATCAATGGCGCAGGCTGACCGGCGCGGCAGCGCGCGGCAACTTTGGCATTGATTCGCCGCGGGAAACGAGGCGATGCGGACGACGAAGAGCCGAGAAGAGAGCCGTGTCGCTGACGCGGCGGGCCCGCGGCTTTTTCGCGCCAAAACAGTTCGCCCGGCGCCCCCGGGCGCCCCCCAGCGCGCCGGGTTCGGGCTGGGTCCGCCGGCGCTGTTTTCGGCCCAAGCCGGCGAAAATCGGGCTCCTGGGGGCGCGACTGGGCCGTTTTTTCGGCGCCGGCGCGAAAAAAACGCCTGGGGAGGCCTTCCTGGGGGCGCGGCTGGAGATGCCCTAATCGATCTGTCTACTAAAATAATGTGTTGTACTACCTGTTTGTTGTGTCCAGTGTGACAATTTCCTAGCTACTTTTAATTGCTGTTGGTTGTCTTGTCGTCGAGTACTTATTAGATTGTGCTAGTAGTTACATGATGCAACTATCTGTCGTGTCATTTCTTATGCGGAGTCAAGTCAAGTGGCGCCGCGTTTTGAACCATTTGGTTTTACCATGGAAATCATGCACTTACTGTAAGCCATGAATCTACTGTTGATTAATTCAGGTTAAGAGGATGATGTGTGCTCACACTGTCTTCGTGTCCAACCACCCGTTGTACATGTCAATCCCGATTAAGCAGGATTACAAATACAAATACGATGTTTCTTTGGTGCTGCTTGATCTGAATGTTAATGGAACAATAGCTGCTACTCTGAATTTGTGATGAATCATATTAAAAGTAGTTGTATTTGTTATTTGTGTGTGCTGTGCTTGATGAATTTGGGTCTGAGAAAACCACTCTTGATCAATTGCACTTCAGTTTAGGAGGAAACTGACCACTACATGCATAATATGGATCTTACATAAATCTCGAGAGATTTTCTGCTGAGTATTGGATATCTGAGTTGTTGTTGTTGTTGTTGACCTGAATATTTAAAACAGAAAAAAGCTATCGCCGCTGTTTCTTTTTCATATAATTCTTTGTATTTGATTAGCCTAATGGCTGATGCTTTCCGTTTGAGGCACAACTTGACTCAAAACTGAATAATGCAGTAGTATATTATTTTTGTATGCCATATTATCCCCTTCAAATACTATGGCTGGAAAAGACTAAAGCCTTTTCCGATTTGCACCAACCAAGGGTTACGTGTGTTCTTTCACAGACTGGTACTATGCTTTATGCCCAATGAAGCTATGTTGTTAATTTGTTATATCATGATTTTAGCCCAGCAGATTGTTAGAATGTTTACCCTCAGTTGAGCGTGTTATCCAATCTGCCTAGAATGTTTACAGGCTATGCTTTATGCAAACAGAGTTAGGCATTAACAGAGTTAGGAATTATATAGAGACTGTGAGTTCATGTTTATATATGCCCAATGAATCTGTCGGTTGTCCTTCAATTCTGTGTATCCATCTGTTTGCTTTGTCTTTGTTTTTCCTGTTTCCAATCTTTACTTTCAGACTCTTGCAATTGTTGGTAAACAATTCTTACTCTCAGATGTAACATGATAACAACTACTCCCTCCGTTCCGATTTAGTCGTCGTGGTTTTAGTTCAAATTTGAACTAAAACCACAACGAGTAAATAGGAACAGAGGGAGTACACTAGTACTAAATATGATGCATATAGACAAAAGATGGTTTATAGTATTTCTTCTTATGAAGAAAGAAAGAGCTGCTGTAGAAAAGGAGACGGAGCAATTCGGTGCTCGAGCTCAGCTAGTCCCGAAATCGCTGGCATCCGTAGCTGCGTTGGGATCGTAACAATTCGTGCTGGCATGTCAGAACGTTGCGGGCAAATAATGAGGATACGGCTGCTATACGGTACGAAACAGTGCGACCGGTGGGCCAATTCAGTAGGGACGGATGCGACTGAATCATGCGGGCCTTTCTGTGCCGCGGACCAGGATGCACGCGAAAACCTGAGTCGTCGTTTTCCTTTGCGCCCGCATGCTTTGACGCGAGCTATGCAGCAGATCCCGGATGGCTTCAGCAAGGAGAGTCGGAGACATCGGCGGTCGCCTGGTGCACAACTGCTCTGCCCGACAAGCTGGCTGGGCTGTGAAGGAGGTGGCATGGCGGTCCACAGGAGGTTGCTCGTGCACGTGCACGAGGTTGAGGCCGCCGGATACGGTTTCAGGGAGTAGGAGCTTTAAGCAGGAGGTTGACCGCAACCAAGATCATGCTTCTCGGGAATAAGCTCGTTGTCTAGACAGGTGACTCGCGGTGATGAGGGTGGTGTCTCAGGTGGAGATAATGAATCGCACGTCGTGGATACTCCGACCGCCGTGGGCCCGTGGCCGAAGTTGACGAGGCTGGGGAGGAGGAGGTGAGCAGCGTTGTCGCAAAATGTGCAGGCATAGGGGCTAGATATCTAAGATATGATCTACAGTAGCTAGTAGCAAATGGTAACAAGCTCGTTGCGATGTTGTAGTTGTATAATGAATCGTTGAACCTTTTGGGTGTGCACATGTGTCTGATGTGATGAATGCCAGCTCGTGTTCAGCAAATCCAAAGATCGCTTTTGGAGTTGCGAGCTTTTTGCTATACTCCCTCCGTCCGGAAATACTTGTCGAAAGAATGGATGTATTTAGACATATTTTAGTTTTAGATGCATCCATTTATATTCATTTTTGCGACAAGTATTTTTGAACGGAGGGAGTAGTATTTATCGTCCTTTGCATTTTTTGTGTGAACATTTACAATTTCAAGTCATCAGGGGTGGTGGCTGCGAGGCGGTTTGGGTCTTTGAAAGGATACCACTTCTCGGGGTGAAGCAATTAGCATAAACAGCTCAGACTTTGATTAATGATGAAGAAGGCCATTGGCATTTAAAATAATAAAACTGCTGAGTGTCCGCATGCATGCGCTCCATGCATGTTAAGGGATGCTGACACTATTCTTTTTTATTTGTATATATAGACACCAGCTCGCGATGAATGCGCCCAACCTGTTCCGCGTGCAGGCTGCCGTCTCCTGTCGCAATGAATGCACCCTGGTCCGTCCATCGTTTAAAGGCAATACCGCTGAATACAGCTAAGAATACAACCGATGACACGCATCTTCAGGCGAGCAGACGGGTATGATTTCAGGAGCAGCTGAGCCTGAGCTCAGAATTGAATATTCGATAATCACAGTCACTACTTAGTAGTGTGAAGTCATCTGCAATTAGAACTCGCTGGCTAGTGCATTGCTTTTACAAGATTGCAATTCCTGCTCATATTTGATTTTAATCTACATGGAGACTTTGGAGAACTAGCATTCAGTTTAGGCTACAAATGTTTGCAGAAAACATTCAGTTGCATATAGGACGTGTATCTTTTGTTCCTAGCATTGTTGTATCTTAATATTTCTTTCATTTACCACGTCCTTGTAATCTAGGAACCATATCTGCAAGCTAGAGTTTAGGCTATATATTTTTTGCAGAGTTTATATATCTAATGTAGAATAATTAGGATTCAACAAGTGTAAACCTGTTACTTCCCTTGCCAATGAATTGACCCGATGAAATGAATGTAGTTTATAAATCTGGAAAATAAAATACAAAAGGCGCATCGAAAGCTTTATATTGCTTCCATTTGGGAAACTGGCAACTGGCAATGGCTTCATTTTATACAGCTACGACAATGTTGAACCTTGTTTTTTGAGACGCATATATTCACTATGCCTGCTCGAGTAACACTTTTTGTTCTCAGCCGGACGCTACAAAAGCAAGCAAATTCATGGAACTTCTACTGTATCTTATATCTCCCTGCTGCCTTTTCTCTGTGCGTAAACATGGCTCTAATAACATTGTTGTTTTTACATAATCAATTGCTCTTGCACTTCTATAAGCTGTTCAAGTGCACTTTCTTCGCTGGGTGTTGGACAAGTACACTTCTAGACTAAAGTTTGACAATTATCCATGGCAATACCAAAGATATTTGTTAGTCTCAGTCCCGCCGTTTTTGCTATCACTGTTCTGGGGAAGGCAGGCAACCCTATCCAATTCTCACTTGTAAAGCTATTTTTGATGGATATGCTCCAATGATAATGAGAACGATAACAAGAAATACATACAAGAAAAATACTTTCCATAGATAAGTTTCGAAAACGATGAATGACAGGATGCTAACTAGGTCTTCTAGTGCTTTGCGTACTTGTGATTCATAATATTTCCATAGTCACTTTCTATTTCTTGTGTGCTGACATATCCCCTTTTGTAGCCTGTAGGTTATCAAGAGGGTATGGTAGGAACCACCGGAAGACTGTATGATTCTTTTCTTGGCATCCATTATTATCCATTACAAATACTTAGCTCAGTGTTAAAACACCTGAAAACTCTGGGCCAATGCAGCAGGGTGATAAGCTCTTCAATACCTTTGACATTCTCTCTCTCAACTCAGATAACACAGAAGATAAGCCGCACAACATGAGTTAAGATTAGAGAAGATTTTCCCAGACCATCAATGGCATGACCTTGGGACTTCTGATTTATCATGTTCATCTACTTATTTTTTGTGTGTAGGGAAGTGGTCAATAGTCAGTTCATTGTTACTAGTCTGTAACTGTTATGACCGGCCAGGTCTATGGCCGCAGGAGGCCCACCGGGCAATCTTATCCCACAAGTTATCTTAGTTTTATTTCATATCGTGGTCATATATACGACTTGTAAGACTATTTTCAGAATTAAGCAATAAGACTTTTTCTATTGCCCGGCTCCCAGAGGAGCCGGAACCCTAAAACCCTAGCCGCCTCCTGTCTCCGCCGCCGCCCCATGCGCAAGGATGGCGCCACGCCACCGGCCGCCGCGCTCGAGCCCTCGCCCAAGACCAGACAGAACCCTAGCTCTTAACACCTTGGTATCAGGTACCCGGGTTTCGACCATGTCTTCACCGCCTCCAAACCCGCCACCACCATCGTCGCTACCCGCCAACGCCCCCACCGCCGCTGCCACCGATTCCACCACCACCGCCGCTTCTTCGCTGGGCGCCACGGCCTTGCTGTGGGCGCCGATCTCCCCCGCACCCGGCACCACGCCGGGCCAGGGCCAGCCGCAACCCCCCATCCAACAACCGCCGCCGTCGCCTCCCCCGCGCCGCAGCAGTTTACGCCGGAGGCCATGGCCAGCGTGCTCAACGACCTGGTCGTCGCGGTCCAGGGCATCCGCCTATACTTGGCGAGCCCGTACGGGCCGCCCCCGCTGCTCCATCCGGCCGTGCCCGCGGGCCAGCTGGCGCAGCCGTGGTACTCAGTCCCGGCGGCCGTCACCGGAGGCTATCCGACGCTTCCCCCATCGGTGGCCTCGACGCCGCCTTGGCCACAATGGCCGATGCCGCTCGCGGCGCCACCCGCGCCGACAGCCGCCGCCCAGGGCCCGCAGTGGCCGACCTGGGCCGCGCCATCCGCGCCGTCTCCTGCCATGTCGTCCCTCCCGGCGGCAACCTTGCAGGTCCCACCACCGCCCCCGCCTAGCCCTAGCCTGGGCCGGTCCTCGCCGAGCGGACTCCCGATCCAGGAGGTCCGCCTTCCATCTTTACCGTCTCCACTTCCAGGCTGGCTCCACGGGCCGCCGTCGGATTCCCAGTTGCAGCCCGAGGCGTCGGGCGTCACCAGGAACTACGCCGGCCTCCCCGCCATGGACCGAGCGCCGTCATCAGCCCTCCGCACCGCCGAGGCAGTGGGCCAGGGCGCGCCACATCAACAGCCGCCATGGTTCGCCAAGATCGACTTTGCCACGTACGACGGTTCAGACGACCCGCTTAACTGGCTCAACCAGTGTGACCAGTTCTTCCGCGGACAGCGCACACCCACGTCGGAGCGCACTTGGCTGGCTTCCTACCATCTCCGCGGGGCCGCCCAGACATGGTACTACGCCCTTGAGCAGGATGAGGGCGGCATGCCCCCGTGGGATCGTTTCCGCGAGCTGTGTCATCTTTGTTTCGGACCACCAGTCTGCGGGAGCCGCTTGGCCGAGTTGGGCCGCCTGCCTTTCACCTCCACAGTGCAGGATTTCGCCGACCACTTCCAGGCACTGGCGTGCCACACGCCTGGTGTGACGGCCTTACAGCGGGTGGAGCTCTTCTTCGGCGGCCTTCCCGACCACATCCGCGTGGACGTCGAGATGAAGGGGCCCCAAGACCTTCAGACGGCCATGTACTATGCTCGGGCATTCGAGCGGCGCGCCCAGGCTTTGACGCAGCCATCCGCGCCACATGGGGGCCGACAACCCCCCCGACCGCCTCCGACATCACCAGCGTCTTCCACCGTCGCCCGGCAGCCACCCCGGCACCGACGCGGCCGTTCCGGCGCCTTACTCAGGCGGAGCACCTGGAACGCCGGCGCTTGGGCCTGTGCTTCAACTGCGATGCGCCCTATGCACCGGGCCATGTCTGCCCGCGCCTCTTGTACTTGGAGACGACAGACGAGACCAAGGATGACACCCCGGAGGATGGCCTCGGCGCCCCAGCCCTCGCGGAGCCCGTAGCGGCACCCGCGCCCGCCCCGGCTACCGCTCTCGTGGTGTCACTTCACGCGCTGGCCGGCATCCGTGATGAACGGATGATGCTCTTACCGGTCATGATCCATGGCGAGCGCCTGGTGGCCCTCCTGGACACAGGTTCTGTTGGGGAACATAGTAATTTCAAAAAATGTCCTACGCACACGGAAGATCATGGTGATGCATAGCAACGAGAGGGGAGAGTGTTGTCCACGTACCCTCGTAGACCGTAAGCGGAAGCGTTATGACAACGCGGTTGATGTAGTCGTACGTCTTCACGATCCGACCGATCCGAGTACCGAACGTATGGCACCTCCGAGTTCAGCACACGTTCAGTTCGATGATGATCCCCGGACTCCGATCCAGCAGGGTGTCGGGGATGAGTTCCGTCAGCACGACGGTGTGGTGACGATGATGATGTTCTACCAACGCAGGGCTTCTCCTAAGCACCGCAACGATATGACTCAGGTGGAATATGGTGGAGGGGGGCACCGCACACGACTAAGGAACGATCACGGAGATCAACTTGTGTGTCTAGAGGTGCCCCCCTGCCCCCGTATATAAAGGAGCCAAGGGGGAGGGGGCGGCCGGCCAAGGAGGGCGCTCCAAGGGGGAGTCCTACTCCCACCGGGAGTAGGACTCCCTTCTTTCCTAGTTGGAGAAGGAGAAAGGGGGAAGGAGGAGGAAGAGGGGAAGGAAAGGGGGGGCGCCGCCCCCTTCTCCTTGTCCTATTCGGACTAGGGAGGGGAGGGGGCGCAGCCCACCTCTTGCCTCCTCTCCTCTTCTCCCTTATGGCCCTTGAAGGCCCAATAACCCCCGGGAGGGTTCCGGTAACCCCCCGATGCTCCGGTAAAATCCCGATTTCACCCGAAACCATTCCGATATCCAAATATAGGCTTCCAATATATCAATCTTTATGTCTCGAGCATTTCAAGACTCCTCGTCATGTCCGTGATCACATCCGGGACTCCGAACAACCTTTGGTACATCAAAACTTATAAACTCATAATAAAACTATCATCGTAACGTTAAGCGTGCGGACCCTACGGGTTCGAGAACTATGTAGACATGACCTAGAACTATTCTCGGTCAATAACCAATAGAGGAACCTAGATGCTCATATTGGCTCCTACATATTCTACGAAGATCTTTATCGGTCAAACCGCATAACAGCATACTTTGTTCCCTTTGTCATCGGTATGTTACTTGCCCGAGATTCGATCATCGGTATCCAATACCTAGTTCAATCTCGTTACCGGCAAGTCTCTTTACTCGTTACGTAATGCATCATTCCGTAACTAACTCATTAGCTACATTGCTTGCAAGGCTTATAGTGATGTGCGTTACCGAGAGGGCCCAGAGATACCTCTCCGACAATCGGAGTGACAAAACCTAATCTCAAAATACGCCAACCCAACATGTACCTTCGGAGACACCTGTAGAGCTCCTTTATAATCACCCAGTTACATTGTGATGTTTGGTAGCACACAAAGTGTTCCTTCGGTAAACGGGAGTTGCATAATCTCATAGTTATAGGAACATGTATAAGTCATGAAGAAAGAAATAGCAACATACTAAACGATCAAGTGCTAGGGTAACGGAATGGGTCATGTCAATCATATCATTCTCCTAATGATGTGATCCCATTAATCAAATGACAACACATGTCTATGGTTAGGAAACATAACCATCTTTGATTAATGAGCTAGTCAAGTAGAGGCATACTAGTGACGTTATGTTTGTGTATGTATTCACACATGTATCATGTTTCCGGTTAATACAATTCTACCATGAATAATAAACATTTATCATGATATGAGGAAATAAATAATAACTTTATTATTGCCTCTAGGGCATATTTCCTTCAGTCTCCCACTTGCACTAGAGTCAATAATCTAGATTACACAGTAATGATTCTAACACCCATGGAGTCTTGGTGCTGATCATGTTTTGCTCGTGGAAGAGGCTTAGTCAACAGATCTGCAACATTCAGATCCGTATGTATCTTGCAAATCTCTATGTCTCCCACCTGGACTTGGTCCCGGATGGAATTGAAGCGTCTCTTGATGTGCTTGGTCCTCTTGTGAAATCTGGATTCCTTTGCCAAGGCAATTGCACCAGTATTGTCATAGAAGATCTTCATTGGTCCGGATGCACTAGGTATGACACCTAGATCAAAAATGAACTCCTTCATCCAGACTCCTTCATTTGCTACTTCTGAAGCAGCTATGTACTCCGCTTCACATGTAGATCCCGCCACGATGCTTTGTTTAGAACTGCACCAACTTACAACTCCACCGTTTAATAAAAACACGTATCCGGTTTGCGATTTAGAATCGTCGGGGATCAGTGTCAAAGCTTGCATCGACGTAACCATTTACGACTAGCTCTTTGTCACCTCCATATACGAGAAACATATCCTTAGTCCTTTTCAGGTATTTCAGGATGTTCTTGACCGTTGTCCAGTGATCCACTCCTGGATTACTTTGGTACCTTCCTGCCAAGCTTATTGCTAAGCATACGTCAGGTCTGGTACACAACATTGCATACTTGATAGAGCCTATGGCTGAAGCATAGGGAACATCTTTCATTTTCTCTCTATCTTCTGCTGTGGTCGGGCATTGAGTCTGACTCAATTTCACACCTTGTAATACACGCAAGAACCCTTTCTTTGCCTGATCCATTTTGAACTTTTTCAAAACTTTATCAAGGTATGTGCTTTGTGAAAGTCCAATTAAGCGTCTTGATCTATCTCTATAAATCTTGATGCCCAATATGTAAGCAGCTTCACCGAGGTCTTTCATAGAAAAACTTTTATTCAAGTATCCCTTTATGCTATCCAGAAATTATATATCATTTCCAATTAATAATATGTCATCTACATATAATATCAGAAATGCTACAGAGCTCCCACTCACTTTCTTGTAAATACATGCTTCTCCAAAAGTCTGTATAAAACCATATGCTTTGATCACACTATCAAAGCATTTATTCCAACTCCGAGATGCTTGCACCAGTCCATAAATGGATCGCTGGAGCTTGCACACTTTGTTAGCACCTTTTGGATCGACAAAACCTTCTGGTTGCATCATATACAACTCTTCTTCCAGAAATCCATTCAAGAATGCAGTTTTGACATCCATTTGCCAAATTTCATAATCATAAACTGCAGCAATTGCTAACATGATTCGGACAGACTTAAGCATCGCTACGGGTGATAAAGTCTCATCGTAGTCAACCCCTTGAACTTGTCGAAAACCTTTCGCAACGAGTCGAGCTTTATAGACAGTTACATTACCATCAGCGTCAGTCTTCTTCTTAAAAATCCATTTATTCTCAATGGCTTGCCGATCATCGGGCAAGTCAACCAAAGTCCATACTTTGTTCTCATACATGGATCCCATCTCAGATTTCATGGCTTCTCGCCATTTTGCGGAATCTGGGCTCATCATCGCTTCCTCATAGTTCGTAGGTTCGCCATGGTCAAGTAACATGACTTCCAGAATAGGATTACCGTACCACTCTGGTGCGGATCTTACTCTGGTAGACCTACGAGGTTCAGTAGAAATTTGATCTGAAGTTTCATGATCAATATCATTAGCTTCCTCTCTAATTGGTGTAGTTCTCACAGGAACCGGTTCTTGTGATGGACTACTTTCCAATAAGGGAGCAGGTACAGTTACCTCATCAAGTTCTACTTTCCTCCCACTCACTTCTTTCGAGAGAAACTCCTCTAGAAAGGATCTGAATTTAGCAATGAAAATCTTGCCCTCAGATCTGTGATAGAAGGTGTACCCAACAGTCTCTTTTGGGTATCCTATGAAGACACATTTCTCCAATTTGGGTTCGAGCTTATCTGGTTGAAGTTTCTTCACATAAGCATCGCAACCCCAAACTTTAAGAAACGACAACTTTGGTTTCTTGCCAAACCATAGTTCATGAGGCGTCGTCTCAACGGATTTTGATGGTGCCATATTTAACGTGAATGCGACCGTCTCTAAAGCATAACCCCAAAATGATAGCGGTAAATCAGCAAGAAACATCATAGATCGCACCATATCTAGTAAAGTACGATTACGACGTTCGGACACACCATTTCGTTGTGGTGTTCTGGCTGGCGTGAGTTGCGAAACTATTCCGCATTGTTTCAAATGTAAACCAAACTCGTAACTCAAATATTCTCCTCCACGATCAGATCGTAGAAATTTTATTTTCTTGTTACGATGATTTTCCACTTCACTCTGAAATTCTTTGAACTTTTCAAATGTTTCAGACTTGTGTTTCGTTAAGTAGATATACCCATATCTGCTCAAATCATCTGTGAAGGTGAGAAAATAACGATACCCGCTGCGAGCCTCAATATTCATTGGACCACAAACATCAGTATGTATGATTTCCAACAAATCAGTTGCTCGCTCCATAGTTCCGGAGAATGGCGTTTTAGTCATGTTGCCCATAAGGCACGGTTCGCAAGTACCAAGTGATTCATAATCAAGTGATTCCAAAAGTCCATCAATATGGAGTTTCTTCATGCGCTTTACACCGATATGACCTAAACGGCAGTGCCACAAATAAGTTGCACTATCATTATCAACTCTGCATCTTTTGGCTTCAACACTATGAATATGTGTATCACTACTATCGAGATTCAATAAAATAGACCACTCTTCAAGGGTGCATGACCATAAAAGATATTACTCATATAAATAGAACAACCATTATTCTCTGATTTAAATGAATAACCGTCTCGCATCAAACAAGATCTAGATATAATGTTCATGCTCAACGCTGGCACCAAATAACAATTATTTAGGTCTAAAACTAATCCCGATGTTAGATGTAGAGGCAGCGTGCCGACCGTGATCACATCGACTTTGGAACCATTTCCCACGCGCATCGTCACCTCGTCCTTAGCCAATCTTCACTTAATCCGTAGTCCCTGTTTCGAGTTGCAAATATTAGCAACAGAACCAGTATCAAATACCCAGGTACTACTGCGAGCATTAGTAAGGTACACATCAATAACATGTATATCACATATACCTTTGTTCACTTTGCCATCCTTCTTATCCACCAAATACTTGGGGAAATTCCACTTCCAGTGTCCAGTCTACTTGCAGTAGAAGCACTCAGTCTCAGGCTTAGGTCCAGACTTGGGTTTCTTCTCTTGAGCAGCAACTTGTTTGCTGTTCTTCTTGAAGTTCCCCTTCTTCTTCCCTTTGCCCTTTTTCTTGAAACTGGTGGTCTTGTTGACCATCAACACTTGATGCTCCTTCTTGATTTCTACCTCCGCGGCTTTTAGCATTGCGAAGAGCTCGGGAATAGTCTTCTCCATCCCTTGCATATTATAGTTCATCACGAAGCTCTTGTAGCTTGGTGGCAGTGATTGAAGAATTCTGTCAATGACACTATCATCAGGAAGATTAACTCCCAGTTGAATCAAGTGATTATTATACCCAGACATTTTGAGTATGTGTTCACTGACAGAACTATTCTCCTCCATCTTGCAGCTATAGAACTTATTGGAGACTTCATATCTCTCAATCCAGGCATTTGATTGAAATATTAACTTCAACTCCTGGAACATCTCATATGCTCCATGACGTTCAAAACATCGTTGAAGACCCGATTCTAAGCCATAAAGCATGGCACACTGAACTATCGAGTAGTCATCAGCTTTGCTCTGCCAGACGTTCTTAACATCGTCAGTTGCATCAGTAGCAGGCCTGGCATCCAGCGGTGCTTCCAGGACGTAATTCTTCTGTGCAGCAATGAGGATAATCCTCAGGTTACGGACCCAGTCCGTGTAATTGCTACCATCATCTTTCAAGTTTGCTTTCTCAAGGAACGCATTAAAATTCAACGGAACAACAACACGAGCCATCTATCTACAACAAACATAGACAAGTAAAATACTATCAGGTACTAAGTTCACATTAAATTTAGGTTCAATTAATCATATTACTTAAGAACTCCCACTTAGACAGACATCTCTCTAGTCATCTAAGTGATCACGTGAGCCAAATCAACTAAACCATGTCCGATCATCACGTGAGATGGAGTAGTTTCAATGGTGAACATCACTATGTTGATCATATCTACTATATGATTCATGTTCGACCTTTCGGTCTCCGTGTTCCGAGGCCATATCTGTTATATGCTAGGCTTGTCAAGTTTAACCTGAGTATTCCGCGTGTGCAACTGTTTTGCACCCGTTGTATTTGAAAGTAGAGCCTATCACACCCGATCATCACGTGGTGTCTCAGCACGAAGAACTTTCACAACGGTGCATACTCAGGGAGAACACTTCTTGATAATTTTTAGTGAGAGATCATCTTAAAATGCTACCGTCAATCAAAGCAAGATAAGATGCATAAAGGATAAACATCACATGCAATAAATATAAGTGATATGATATGGCCATCACCATCTTGTGCTTGTGATCTCCATCTCCGAAGCACCGTCGTGATCACCATCGTCACCGGCGCGACACCTTGATCTCCATCGTAGCATCGTTGTCGTTACGCCATCTATTGCTTCTACGACTATCGCTACCGCTTAGTGATAAAGTAAAGCAATTATAGGGCGTTTGCATTTCATACAATAAAGTGACAACCATATGGCTCCTGCCAGTTGCCGATAACTTCGGTTACAAAACATGATCATCTCATACAATAAAATATAGCATCACGTCTTGACCATATCACATCACAACATGCCCTGCAAAAACAAGTTAGACGTCCTCTACTTTGTTGTTGCAAATTTTACGTGGCTGCTACGGGCTGAGCAAGAACCGTTCTTACCTACGCATCAAAACCACAATGATAGTTCGTCAATTAGTGATGTTTTAACCTTTGCAAGGACCGGGCGTAGCCACACTCGGTTCAACTAAAGTTGGAGAAATAGACACCCGCTAGTCACCTGTGTGCAAAGCACGGCGGTAAAACCAGTCTTGCGTAAGCATACGCGTAATGTTGGTCCGGGCCGCTTCATCCAACAACACCGCTGTAACACCCCGGATACAACTTTTCATATTCGTAACTCCAACTCTTGCCTTTTCCGGTGATGCGATATGATATTCCCTTCGTGGTTGGGTTTTTTTGTCTTTTGTTTTGCATTTTGTTCATGTCTTGCATTTCATCTCATGGCATCAAACGCATTGCATCCGCATGTTTTCATAAAAACTTGCATTCGCTCGTTGTTGCCGTTCCCCCCTTTGCCTTCATCACCTTCCCTTGGACCGCTTTGCCTTTGTTGACCGTTCCAAACCAATCGGGTTTTCGCTTCCCTCTTGACCGTGACGGCCTAACCCCCCTTTGCGTGCGTGTCCGAAACTTCCCCGAACCCGACCCAGGCAGTCGTTACCAATGGGTTCCGATCATCCCCAAACATCCCTCAAACATCTTCGTTTTATTTATTGGACTCACTAGCCTATTTTTCCCAATCGTCCGATTTCGATCGGAGGGACGAAATAGCCCCTAAAAAAATCCAGTGCTATATATATGTAGACCAAAGGCAGCAACCCTAAAATCTAGCCCCTTGTCCCATCGCGCCGCCGCTAGTCATCCACTCCTCTCCTTCCTCGGGATCCATCCCGATCCACCCAATCCCTCCATCGATCTAACCAGCCAACCACCTCCCTCCTGCAACCACCATCGCCGCCCAAATCCTGCAGGAGCCCGAGCTCCTCTGCCCGTCGCTCCTCTCCTGCAGCCGCCCGAGCACCGGCCAGCTCACTAGAGCAGACCACCGACGCCACCGGACTTCTTTGCTTCGAACGCACGCGTGCCTGCCTCCTTGCCTCGGAAACCCCCGCTCTGCCAAGTTCCTGGCCTGCGTCTGCCCATCGTCGCGCGCCTCCAACCTCGACACCGCCACCACGTCCGCGCCACCAGGTCAGAGCCCCGTGCCGTCCCTTCCATTCCTTCTCCTGTCTTTCTCTCTGTCTCTCAAATCCATCTCTCTCTCTCTCTCTCTCTAACCAGGAACCCCAAGCAGGAGCAGCCATGGACGTCCTTCCTCGAGCAGCAGCCGCCGCCGACCTCCTCCACCTCGTCTCAGCACCGAACATGGAACCTGAAGCCATGGCCGCGCGCCACCCATTTTCCTCGACCCCGACGTCGCCAAGTTCCTCATCGTCGGGAACCACTTTCCCGACCCCTGGACTGCCCGGATCCGTCTGCCCGCCTCGGCCACCGGTGCCCTCGCTGGAGCCACCCGCTGGTGAGCTCCTTCACCGCGTCTCCCCTTTCCCCTGCTGTCTCTCTCCTTCCCTTCCCCCTGTTTCTTTCTGAACTCTGTTTTTCTCCAGTTAACAGCAGCCTCCTTCAATTTCGTCGTCTCAAGCCCCTGCCTCGACCCCTCGTGTCTAGATCCGTTCGCCCTCGCTCCTTTCCCGTGGGATCTTGCGTGATCCGGCAGAAAGAGCCCCGCCCCAGCGACCTCCTGCTTCCTGTCGCCATGGCGCCGCTGTCGTTCTTCTGCAGCGAGATGCAGCAGCGCTGCATCGAGTGCACGCCCGCCACGCATGTGGGCCTCCTCTTGCTTCGCCAAGGCCCAGCGCCCCGCCAGCCTACCTCTTCCACCGACTGGGCCTCAGCCCACTAGGTGAGGCCACCCCCAGCGCCCCTCCTTTTGTTTTTTTTTCAGTTGGGCCAGCCTGCAGTTTCAGCCTGATGCGTGTTTTTTTCCCTATTGCGATTTTGCTATTTATTCAGGAACTGCTGTTTTACAGAAAACCCTCATGTTCATGCATTTAATATCTCACAAACCATGCATCGGATTAAAACAACTTATATATGCAAAATGTTTAGTTTTTCATCTACTTTCACAATATGCCACTTTCATCCATGTTTAAAATGTTTAAACTTGCTGTTTGTTTAAATTTGCTCAAATGCCATGTTAAAATGATTTATTTCATAACTAAATAACCGTAGCTCGGTTTTAAATGTTCTTTATATGTAAATGGGCTAGAAAAATGCATAGTTTAACATGGTGGACTTTATTTTCCTGTTTAACAACAATAAAATATGTTTTAGGGCAGAACAGTACCGAATCTAAAATATGCACATGGGGATTTTCCGGAATTGTTGTTTGATGTTCCGGCCTCATTTAAACTTGCCTAAATAGTTAGTTTATTTATGCTTCACCTCTTGCCATGTTTAACAATATTTAATATTGTTGGGTACATAAACGGGAGAGAACTAAATAAATGAATGTGGTGTTTTGTCAATATGCAACTCGTTGCATATTGAGCTCCACTTAACTTGTAGTATTGGTTGTTGCACTTTGCCATGCCATGCCTCATTAAACCGGACATGCATCATACTTGTTTGTGCATCATGCCATGTTTATGCTTGTGCATTTACCATGTTGTTTGTTTCTTTCCGGTGTTGCTTCTTAGTTTCGCTAATGTTGCGATTGTGAGGATTCGTTCGACTACTCCCGTTCGTCTTCTTCATGGACTCGTTCTTCTTCCTAGCGGGATTTCAGGCAAGATGACCGTCACCTTGGATCTCACTACTATCATTGCTATGCTAGTTGCTTCATTCTATCACTATGTTGCGCTACCTATCATTTGTTCTTCAAGCCTCCCAAATTGCCATGTCAACCTCTAACCTTTTCACCCTTCCTAGCAAACCGTTGCTTGGCAATGTTACTGCTTTGCTCAGCCCCTCTTATAGCGTTGTTAGTTGCAGGTGAAGTTGAAGATTGCTCCATGGTGGACAGGATTATGTTGGGATATCACAATATCTCTTATTTAATTAATGCATCTATATACTTGGTAAAGGGTGGAAGGCTCGGCCTTATGCCTGGTGTTTTGTTCCACTCTTGCCGCCCTAGTATCCGTCATACCGGTGTTATGTTCCCGGATTTTGCGTCCCTAATGCAGTTGGGTGATTTATGGGACCCCCTTGACAGTTCGCTTTGAATAAAACTCCTCCAGCAAGGCCCAACCTTGGTTTTACTATTTGCCTCACCACCACCTATACCCTTCCCTTGGGTCGGCCAACCCGAGGGTCATCTTTATTTTAGCCCCCCGGGCCAGTGCTTGTCTAAGTGCTGATCTGGACCGAGCAGCCTGCGGGACCCCCTCGGGGAACTCAAGGTCTGGTTTTACTCGTAGCTTGACTTATCCGGTGTTGCCCTGCGAACGAGATATGTGCAGCTCCTATCGGGATTGTCGGCGCATCGGGCGGCTTTGCTGGTCTTGTTTAACCATTGTCAAAATGTCTTGTAAACCAGGATTCCGAGACTGATCGGGTCTTCTTGGGAGAAGGAATATCCTTCGTTGATCGCGAGAGCTTATCATGGGCTAAGTTGGGACACCCCTGTAGGGTATAAACTTTCGAGAGCCGTGCCCGCGGTTATGTGGCAGATGGGAATTTGTTAATGTCCGGTTGTAGATAACTTGACACCAGATTCGAATTAAAACGCATCAACCGTGTGTGTAGCCGTGATGGTCTCTTTTTGGCGGAGTCCGGAAAGTGAACACGGTTTCTGTGTTATGATTGACATAAGTAGGAGTTCAGGATAACCTCTTGATCATTGCTAGCTTCACGACCGTTTCATTTGCTCTCTTCTCGCTCTTATTTGCGTATGTTAGCCACCATATATGCTTAGTCGCTGCTGCAACCTCACCACTTTACCCCTTCCTTTCCCATTAAGCTTTGCTAGTCTTGATACCCATGGTAATGGGATTGCTGAGTCCTCGTGGCTCACAGATTACTACAACATCAGTTGCAGGTACAGGTTTGCGATGATCTTGATGCGAGAGCGATGTTTGCTTGTTCGGAGTTCTTGTTCTGCTTCTTCTTCGATCAGGGGATAGGTTCCAGGTCGACAGCCTGGGCTAGCAGGGTGGATGTCGTTTGAGTTTCTGTTTGTGTTTCATCCGTAGTCGGATGGTGATCTTATGTAAGATGATGTTGTATTCGTGTGGCATTGTGTGCCTTTTGTATGTATCCCCATCTATTATGTAATGTTGATGTAATGATATCCACATTGCAAAAGCGTATCAATATGCGGTTCTATCATTGGTGGGACCTTCGAGTCTCTTTAGGATAGTATCGCATATTGGGCGTGACAAGTTGGTATCAGAGCCTCGACCGACCATAGGAGCCCCCTTGTTTGTTGGCCGTTGTTGAGTCTAGAAGAAAACTATTTTGAGTCTTAGGATTATATATATCGGAGAGTAGGATTCTTTTTACTCCTCAGCCCCCTTCGTCGCTCTGGTGAGGACTCCTGACGTAGATGTTTTGACTTTCCTCTCCTCAAATTTCACTAAAAAAAATTTAGGATCACACGGGTATCTTGGGATCATTCCGATACTCTTATGACGAGAACATTGTTCTTGGTGCCTCCTGACATTTAGGGGTTATGGCAGTGTCCCGGGGAGTTGAGCTCCGAGGTGTTGTCATCATAATTTTACCGTTGCAGTTCTGGAATACCTGAGTTTTGCCGACATCGAAAATCTCTTTTATGCAGTTGTTGGTGAGATAACCTCGACGTCACCCAGTACTGGGGAGTTCGGGAGTATTGCCATAGCTCGTATAACAGATGCTTTTCGAAGGTTGAGGTACACGATTTCCGGAGTTTTCTTGGTTGTGTGTTGACGGATGGATACAGCTGGATGTAGGGATTGTTAGTTTGGGTGAGATATATTGCTTCCCCTGTATCCCCAACACCAGATTGCATAACCAGAAAGTTTCGGGAGTTTATAGGTGGAATTCAAGTAGCTCCTAGAATATCTTTCCGACAGATGCATGATATGGGATTGGGTAAATCTCTATCATATGTTTGTTTCCGGCTTATTCTGCAAGCCAAATCCTTTGTTTTATTTTATTTGTGGTATTCAAGTTGCTTCGAAGTCAAATGTTGAATCCATACCTTTCCTCAACGGTGTTCTCATATTGCTATGTGAATACTAATCCTTTTTTATCATTGAGGTTGTCATGTTAATTCTTTTCCAACCGGTGCGCTTCTCTTCGCGATGATCCCATCATTCTCCCCATCCGCAAGATCAATTCTAAGTTTTCTCAACGGTGTTTGTTTCGTTCATCCCAAGTTGTCTTTGTTTTTCCCCACCCTCCCACCCTTTTCTTCAAGGACTCATTTATTTTAATCTAGTATCCATTTATTCATGTGAAGTCACTTCACTCTTTTCAATCAATGTTCTAATCCGGTGATCCCTCGTGAAGATGCTCATGAGCTTCAAGTTCATCATCCTCCGTTCTTTTTTGCTTCTCCGGTGGATCCAATTCAAGCTTTCAATGTTGATCATATTCCTTTCCTCGTGTCAAATGCTTTCTCATGCCGGTGCACCTCTCAATCACTCACCTCTTGCTATTCATTTGTTCTAGAGTGTTGAAGATATCTCAGAAGATTTGTGTTTCCATTCTTAATCCGTTCAAGCCATTTGGAGATTGTTATCTCATTCAAGCCATTTAATTCAACCGGTGCAATCTCTCTTTAAAATCATTTTCAACGGTGTTTTCTTTTGAGTGGGCCCTAACCCACAGGTCTTTTCCCAGGATCTTACTTGACTCTTCGAATTATCAGGAGCGATTCTCAAATTCATTTCCAAGTTTGACGTAAGAATGAATTTTCATGAGTCACATGCCTTCTCCAAGGTTGTTTTCAAATTCTTTTCATCTTTGGCTCAACCTTTCCTCTTTTAATTCTCCCGGAGTATCTCAACAATTCATGGTGGTTCTCATCATCATTCTCAACATTTGAAGACCGAAGAAGGATTTCTCTTAAATCTTGGTCCATTCTCTTGAATATTCATGGTTCTAGCTTCATGCTATCCTCATAATTTTTTTGATTGTGACAATTCTTTTCTTACCATCCGGAGCATTTCATGAGTTGTTTCCATTTCTTTCCTCCGAAGGCCATCATGTCATAATTCTTCATTCTCAGCGTGTAGCTATCATTCTCCAAATCTTACCGGTGCATTGTTCAAATACCCTCTAATCAGTTCATGATCTCTTCGTTCTCATGTATCTAAATCCCCTCAAGTATCTTCATTCATTTTCCAATTCTTCCCGGTGAATTGTGCCTTTGCTACTTTCATTTTCAATTCTTACGGTGGTTCATTCAAGATTTCACTTCCTTCGTTATCATATCAAATATTCGTTGTTTCCAAATCCCACCGGTGGTTCCATCAATACCTTCTCAAGCTTGTGCTATATCTCTTTTAATCCTTTCTACGGGAATAAGTAGTATGCCAAATCCATAGCTTGATTTAATTTGATAAAGGATAAGCATACAATAAATCTTATTCTTATTTCTTCGAGGTGATTCAATTCTTTTCTTCTGGAAATTGTTCATGATGAAGTAATTCTCCGTTCTAGTGTTTCATCTTTTCCTTTTTCCGGAGTTCCAAGTTTTCTCGATTATATCGTCGTGATGCTCCATCTAATTCATTGCAAGGCTTCACCTGGTGTTTTCAACTTCTCTTTCTTTCTATCATTCTTTTATTACCGGAGTTTTTCATGGAAGCTCTACATGGTGGTTCATCAAGGATTCCTTTTCATTCTTCAATTGTTCTTCAAGATTTTTCTTGGAGTTATGATCCGCCAAGCTATACTCAAATAAACATGGTGCCCAACACATGTTTTTCCCGAGGAGTTCAAGTATTCTTCTTCTTGCATTTAGAAGTGCAATTCCTTCTACCTTATCTTCGAGATGGCATTATATCATTCTTGACAATTTCCATTCGTGTTTCATGAGTCACATGTTGTCAAGAATGAGGTATTTTAAATCCATCAATCTCTTCTTTGGAGTTATCTTGGTATAGATTTCACCTAAAGCCTTCCATTGGGAATGTTTCTATTTGTGGTGCTTATCAGTGATCCAAGTTATCTCTTTATCATCTTGGTGGAAGAAGTGTTCATCTCTTCGTCGATCTAAAGCAAGCAATTGTTTCCTTTAGTGGTCGGTTTTCACCTCAAGTGTTGAGATGTTTCAATAAGCCCACTACAAGCTTATTCATTTCGTTGTTAATTTTCCAACAACTCCATTCTAACCTTCTTGGAAGGGTGTTTTCCAAGATCATTTGTGGCAGAAGTTGGCATTTTCTTCTCCATTCTTTTATTCCAATGATCTATCTTCTATTCTTTCTTCTGGAGGCATGGTGATGTTGCTTTCTTCACTCATCATCTCGAATTGTGAGGATCGTGTTCTTTTCATTCTTATCCATTTAACCGGAGTGTTGTGTCATCTCTTCAAGTTCTTTTCATCTTATCAAGTTTTCCTTCTTCTTTCAGTCGGAGTGCTGCGCAAATTATATCAATCTTATCCCTTCTCTATCAAGTTTTAACCGGAGTGGTTTCAATACCTATCTTATCACTAAACCTCTTGGCTCTCGTTGTACTCCTTATTCCTCTTTTCTAACGGATTGTTTGCAATCTCGTTCATCTCTGTTGTACTCTTTCTTTTAAATTGCTCAACCTCTCATGGTTCGTGGTTTCACTCATTCGTCAAAGAAGCAACTTAGTTTTACCTCTTCTCTTCCTCTTCCGTTTCTCTCCGGTGCCATCCTAGATCTCGGGACGAGATCCTCTCGTAGTGGTGGAGTGTTGTAATACCCTGGATATAACTTTTCATATTCGTAACTCCAACTCTTGCCTTTTCCGGTGATGCGATATGATATTCCCTTCGTGGTTGGGTTTTTTGTCTTTTGTTTTGCATTTTGTTCATGTCTTGCATTTCATCTCATGGCATCATACGCATTGCATCCGCATGTTTTCATAAAAACTTGCATTCGCTCGTTATCGCCGTTCCCCCCTTTGCCTTCATCACCTTCCCTCGGACCGCTTTGCCTTTGTTGACCGTTCCAGACCAATCGGGTTTTCGCTTCCCTCTTGACCTGACGGCCTAACCCCCCATTGCGTGTGTGTCTGAAACTTCCCCGAACCCGACCCAGGCAGTCGTTACCAATGGGTTCGGATCATCCCCAAACATCCCTCAAACATCTTCGTTTTATTTATTGGACTCCCTAGCCTATTTTTCCCGACCGTCCGATTTCGGTCGGAGGGACGAAATAGCCCCTAAACAAAATCCAGTGCTATATATAGACCAAAGGCAGCAACCCTAAAATCTAGCCCCTTGTCCCATCGCGCCGCCGCCAGTCATCCACTCCTCTCCTTCCTCGGGATCCATCCCGATCCACCCAATCCCTCCATCGATCCAACCAGCCAACCACCTCCCTCCTGCAACCACCATCGCCGCCCAAATCCTGCAGGAGCCCGAGCTCCTCTGCCCGTCGCTCCTCTCCTGCAGCCGCCCGAGCACCGTCCAGCTCGCTGGAGTAGACCACTAACGCCACCGGCCTTCTTTGCTTCGAACGCACGCGTGCCTGCCTCCTTGCCTCGGAAACCCCCGCTCTGCCAAGTTCCTGGCCTGCGTCTGCCCATCGTCGCACGCCTCCAACCTCGACACCGCCACCACGTCCGTGCCACCAGGCCAGAGCCCCGTGCCGTCCCTTCCCTTCCTTCTCCTGTCTTTCTCTCTGTCTCTCAAATCCATCTCTCTCTCTCTCTCTCTCTAACCAGGAACCCCAAGCAGGAGCAGCCATGGACGTCCTTCCTCGAGCAGCAGCCGCCGCCGACCTCCTCCGCCCCGTCTCAGCGCCAGACATGGAACCTGAAGCCATGGCCGCGCGCCACCCGTTTTCCTCGACCCCGGCGTCGCCAAGTTCCTCGTCGTCGAGAACCACTTTCCCGACCCCTGGACTGCCCGGATCCGTCTGCCCGCCTCGGCCACCGGTGCCCTCGCCGGAGCCACCCGCTGGTGAGCTCCTTCACCGCGTCTCCCCTTTCCCCTGCTGTCTCTCTCCTTCCCCTCCCCCTGTTTCTGTCTGAACTTTGTTTTTCTTCAGTTAACAGTAGCCTCCTTCAATTTCACCATCTCAAGCCCCTGCCTCGACCCCTCATGTCTGGATCCGTTCGCCCTCGCTCCTTTCCCGTGGGATCTTGCGTGATCCGGCGGAAAGAGCCCCGCCCCAGCGACCTCCTGCTTCCTGTCGCCATGGCGCCACTATCGTTCTTCTGTAGCGAGATGCACCAGCGCTGCATTGAGTGCACGCCTGCCACGCATGTGGGCCTCCTCTTGCCTCGCCAAGGCCGAGCGCCCCGCCAGCCTACCTCTTCCACCGGCTGGGCCTCAGCCCACTAGGTGAGGCCACCCCCGGCGCCCCTCCTTTTGTTTTTTTTTCAGTTGGGCCAGCCTGCAGTTTCAGCCTGATGCATGTTTTTTTCCCTGTTGCGATTTTGCTATTTATCCAGGAACTGCTGTTTTACAGAAAAACCCTCATGTTCATGCATTTAATATCTCACAAACCATGCATCGGATGAAAACAACTTATATATGCAAAATGCTTAGTTTTTCATCTACTTCCACAATATGCCACTTTCATCTATGTTTAAAATGTTTAAACTTGCTGTTTGTTTAAATTTGCTCAAATGCCATGTTAAAATGATTTATTTCATAACTAAATAACCGTAGCTCGGTTTTAAATGTTCTTTATATGTAAATGGGCTAGAAAAATGCATAGTTTAACATGGTGGACTTTATTTTCCTGTTTAACAACAATAAAATATGTTTTAGGGCAGAACAGTACCGAATCTAAAATATGCACATGGGGATTTTCCGGAATTGTTGTTTGATGTTCCGGCCTCATTTAAACTTGCCTAAATAGTTAGTTTATTTATGCTTCACCTCTTGCCATGTTTAACAACATTTAATATTGTTGGGTACATAAACGGGAGAGAACTAAATAAATGAATGTGGTGTTTTGTCAATATGCAACTCGTTGCATATTGAGCTCCACTTAACTTGTAGTATTGGTTGTTGCACTTTGCCATGCCATGCCTCATTAAACCGGACATGCATCATACTTGTTTGTGCATCATGCCATGTTTATGCTTGTGCATTTACCATGTTGTTTGTTTCATTCCGGTGTTGCTTCTTAGTTCCGCTAATGTTGCGATTGTGAGGATTCGTTCGACTACTCCCGTTCGTCTTCTTCATGGACTCGTTCTTCTTCCTAGCGGGATTTCAGGCAAGATGACCGTCACCTTGGATCTCACTACTATCATTGCTATGCTAGTTGCTTTGTTCTATCGCTATGTTGCGCTACCTATCATTTGTTCCTCAAGCCTCCCAAATTGCCATGTCAGCCTCTAACCTTTTCACCCTTCCTAGCAAACCGTTGCTTGGCTATGTTACTTCTTTGCTCAACCCCTCTTATAGCGTTGTTAGTTGCAGGTGAAGTTGAAGATTGCTCCATGGTGGACAGTATTATGTTGGGATATCACAATATCTCTTATTTAATTAATGCATCTATATACTTGGTAAAGGGTGGAAGGCTCGGCCTTATGCCTGGTGTTTTGTTCCACTCTTGCCACCCTAGTTTCCGTCATACCGGTGTTATGTTCCCGGATTTTGCGTCCCTAACGCGGTTGGGTGATTTATGGGACCCCCTTGATAGTTCGCTTTGAATAAAACTCCTCCAGCAAGGCCCAACCTTGGTTTTACCATTTGCCTCACCACCACCTATACCCTTCCCTTGGGTCGGCCAACCCGAGGGTCATCTTTATTTTAGCCCCCCCGAGCCAGTGCTTGTCTAAGTGCTGATCCGAACTGAGCAGCCTGCGGGGCCCCCTCGGGGAAACTTGAGGTCTAGTTTTACTCGTAGCTTGACTTATCCGGTGTTGCCCTGAGAACGAGATATGTGCAGCTCCTATCGGGATTGTCGGCGCATCGGGCGGCTTTGCTGGTCTTGTTTTACCATTGTCGAAATGTCTTGTAAACCGGGATTCCGAGACTGATCGGGTCTTCCTGGGAGAAGGAATATCCTTCATTGATCGCGAGAGCTTATCATGGGGTAAGTTGGGACACCCCTGCAGGGTATAAACTTTTGAGAGCCGTGCCCGCGGTTATGTGGCAGATGGGAATTTGTTAATGTCCGGTTGTAGATAACTTGACACCAGATTCGAATTAAAATGCATCAACCGTGTGTGTAGCCGTGATGGTCTCTTTTTGAGGAACTCCGGAAAGTGAACACGGTTTCTGTGTTATGATTGACGCAAGTAGGATTTCAGGATCACCTCTTGATCATTGCTAGCTTCACGGCCGTTTCATTTGCTCTCTTCTCGCTCTTATTTGCGTATGTTAGCCACCATATATGCTTAGTCGCTGCTGCAACCTCACCACTTTACCCCTTCCTTTCCCATTAAGCTTTGCTAGTCTTGATACCCATGGTAATGGGATTGCTGAGTCCTCGTGGATCACAGATTACTACAACAACAGTTGCAGGTATAGGTTTGCGATGATCTTGACACGAGAGCGATGTTTGCTTGTTTGGAGTTCTTCTTCTGCTTCTTCTTCGATCAGGGGATAGGTTCCAGGTCGGCAGCCTGGGCTAGCAGGGTGGATGTTGTTTGAGTTTCTGTTTGTGTTTCATCCGTAGTCGGATGATGATCTTATGTAAGATGATGTTGTATTCGTGTGGCATTGTGTGCCTTTTTTATGTATCCCCATCTATTATGTAATGTTGATGTAATGATATCCACCTTGCAAAAGCGTATCAA
Source organism: Triticum aestivum (assembly GCF_018294505.1). Lineage (NCBI taxonomy): Eukaryota > Viridiplantae > Streptophyta > Magnoliopsida > Poales > Poaceae > Triticum > Triticum aestivum. The sequence goes on along the minus strand of NC_057801.1, from coordinate 532,176,735 downwards.
TATGCGGTTCTATCATTGGTGGGACCTTCGAGTCTCTTTAGGATAGTATCGCATATTGGGCGTGACAACCGCTGAACCAAAGTATGACATGCTGGTAAGCAGTATGACTCGTATCGCCCACAACTCACTTGTGTTCTACTCGTGCATATAACATCAACGTATAAAACCTGGCTCTGATGCCATTGTTGGGGAACGTAGTAATTTAAAAAAAATTCCTATGCACACGCAATATCATGGTGATGCATAGCAACGAGAGGGGAGAGTGTTGTCCACGTATCCTCGTAGACCATAAGCGAAAGCGTTATGACAACACGGTTGATGTAGTCTTACGTCTTCACGATCCGACCGATCCGAGTACCGAACGTACGGCACCTCCGAGTTCAGCACACGTTCAGCTCGATGACGATCCCCAAACTCCGATCCAGCAGGGTGTCGGGGATGAGTTCCGTCAGCACGACGGCGTGGTGACGATGATGATGTTCTACCGACGCAGGGCTTCGGCTAAGCACCGCAACGATATGACCGAGGTGGAATATGGTGGAGGGGGGCACCGCACACGGCTAAGGAACGATCACGAAGATCAACTTGTGTGTCTAGAGGTGCCCCCTGCCCCCGTATATAAAGGAGCCAAGGGGGAGGGGGCAGCCGGCCAAGGAGGGCGCGCCAAGGGGGAGTCCTACTCCCACCGGGAGTAGGACTCCCTTCTTTCCTAGTTGGAGAAGGAGAAAGGGGGAAGGAGGAGGAAGAGGGGAAGGAAAGGGGGGGGGGCGCCGCCCCCCTCTCCTTGTCCTATTCGGACTAGGGAGGGGAGGGGGCGCAGCCCACCTCTTGCCTCCTCTCCTCTTCTCCCTTAGGGCCCATGAAGGCCCAATAACCCCCGGGAGGGTTCCGGTAACCCCCCGGTGCTCCGGTAAAATCCCGATTTCACCCGGAACCATTCCGATATCCAAATATAGGCTCCCAATATATCAATCTTTATGTATCGACCATTTCGAGACTCCTCATCATGTCCGTGATCACATCCGGGACTCCGAACAACCTTCGGTACATCAAAACTTATGAACTCATAATAAAACTATCATCGTAACGTTAAGCGTGCGGACCCTACGGGTTCGAGAACTATGTAGACATGACCTAGAACTATTCTCGGTCAATAACCAATAGCGGAACCTGGATGCTCATATTGGCTCCTACATATTCTACGAAGATCTTTATCGGTCAAACCGCATAACAACATAC